>NC_056733.1:1156673390-1156825203 GCF_019279795.1 Protopterus annectens
AACCTGATCAACTTCTTTGAGGCAGTCACCAAAGCCGTAGATGAGGGTAAGGTGGTTCACACAGCCTATCTTGACCTACCCGAAACTTTCGACACCATCCTCCATTCTGGAATTATAGCTAAACTTGCTAAACTAGGTATAAATCCCTACATCACAAGATGTGTTGCCAACTGGCTCACTGACAGAACCTGCACTGTAAAAGTTGCAGACTCCAAATCTGACTTCAGACCAGTGACAAGTGGAGTACCACAGGGTTCAGTCCTGGGACCTTTCCTTTTTGGTATCTACTTCTCTGAAGTACAGGCTAACACAGAAGGCCTCTGGCTAATGAAGTTCACAGATGACTGCAAACTAAGAGCCATAGTCGAGTCCCCAAATGATGTGGACATCCTACAGAAGGGCCTCATTGAGACAGATGCCTGGTGTCAGACCCATGGCCTCAAGTTCAATGCCAAAAAGTCATCCCCTTTGGTAAAAACTCTGAAGCCATGAACTACCACAAAGGCAGCAGTCTTCTTAACACTGAATGTGTGAGAAGAGACCTTGGGACCCAGGTGGCCAGTAGTCTCTCCTTTGATAAGCACATCGCCACAGGAGTCAGGAAGTCCTTCTACGTGGCACACCTCATCACAAAAGGGTTCTCATCCAGCAAAAAAGAGGTCATTGTTCCCCTCTACTCAACACTCATTAGACCCATTTATGAGTACAATGCCCTGGAATGTACCTCACAAGATGTCTGCAGCAGCTGGAAAGGCCACAGAAGTACATCACAAAGAGGATTACTGGCCTCAAACAGATGACCTACACTGACCGTCTCAAAAAACTCCAGCTTTACTCCATAGCATATCGCCTACTCGAGGCAATCTCTGCCTAACATATAAAACTATGTCAAACCCAGAGCTGTTGGACATGCTACACCTAAAGAAATTCCAATCCCTCTGAGCTACACGCTCTAGGGACCTAAACCTTGTTACCACAATAAACAGGACATGCTGGAGGGATAGATTCCTGTCCCAGAGACTTCCCATACTCTGGAACAAGCTGCCCATCTATGTCAAGCAAAGTTCTTCATTAGCACTCTTCAAGAAAAATCTTGATGAGTGGATGGGAAATAGGAAATACACCCAAGGATCACTTCTGTGGCTCTGCTTGACAGTGGCATAGGAAAATAACTTTCTTGGGAGGCGTAAGCCAGGGGAACCTTATTGGCTAGGCTTAGTTAGGCCCTTGGGATGATAGCCTAATACCTACCTATGAACCTATACATATATATATATATATATATATATATATATATATATATATATATATATATATATATATATATATATCTCACCCTGCTAGACAGGGGTATAGGGAAGTAAATACTGTGGGAAGAAATAGCCAGGGAATAATTGTTATGGCTAGGCTTGTAGAGGCCCTTGGGCTGATAGCCTAGTACCAACCTGTGAACCTATGAACCTATATATATGTATATATATATATATATATATATATATATATATATATATATATATATATATATATACAGACACACACACACACACACACACACACACACACACACACACACACACACACACACACACACACACACACACACACATATATATATATATATATATATATATATATATCAATAGTCACACATTCTTTTTTTTTCCACATAAAATCATAAAATTTTAACAGCAAAATGAATATATTTATTATTGTTATATAAATCCGATAACTAAAAGTTGCACAAAACCAGGAAGTAGACAAACCAATGACCAGGAAGCAGACCAATTACCAATACGTTAATGAAAAACAAAATCCTTTAATCCAGCAGAGAAGAGTGTAAAACACACAAAATTGTTTAGTCCAGTAGAACAGAATATGAAACACACAAGCGCTTTCGCTCAGAAAAATTCTGAGCTTTATCAAGTGACACCATGTTGTTACAGCAGGTGTCTTTTATAGCTTGAGAATCTCTCTGTCAATTAACAAAATGCTGTTAATCAGCATTTTAAAGGAGCTGTTCATTCTTAACATAGATCAAAGAATTCATTTAAAATCAGCAAAGTGTACTTCACAAATAGGTATTTTGAGATGCAGATTACTTTATAAGTTATAACTAAATTGTGCTTAAACCTTAAAAAATGTAATAAAAACCAACCATCTAAAATTTCCCTGATAGTGAAATAATACAATGTGGCTTACTCTAAAAAAGCGTTAAAAAACATAGATTTGAATTAAATGTAACACTTTTAATTGTTAGTGTATAAAATTGTTACTTTGACAAAACCATGACTTACATGGGTGTGTTGTGTTCCCCCAATGTTGTTGTTGAAACTCCTAACATTAAAGGGTTCCAATAAATAATAAAAGGGGGCTGATGTACTTTAAACCACTCCTATGCCCAGTACCTCTTATAGAACACCAGAACACCAACCAGAATGCGGGTGCCTTGGTGTTTAAATTTGCACAGTGTTACATGTTACATACAGCACTCTACAGCCTAGCCCTCCTTAATTTTAATATTGGTTTAATGCTGATAGTACCGTTAAGCCCAGGAGGTCTTCCTGCATCTAATTTTAACTGCCAAAGGAACTCACGGTATTCAAGGGTCGATTCCCAATCACCACCCCTGGTATCGGGCTCAACCTGCTCAAGAACCGTAAATTTCAAATTAATCTTAGAACAGGTAAGGGAGTGCTTAAAAAAAGCATTGGTTTCCTTCTTTTTAGTTATATCATAGAGATGTTCATAAATCCGTTTACGGAGTTCCCTTTCCGTTTTCCCTACATAGAAACATTTGCATGTGGTACAAAGGCCTAGGTAAACCACCCCTTTAGTACCGCATGTGAAATGGCCTGTTGGGTGGATTTTAAACCCTCTGGATGGAATAGTTGGAAATTTTTCATCTAGAATGGCATGACATTGGCTACATGCTCCGCATTTGTAGGTGCCCATCCTAGTTGGATTAACCCTCCTCCTGGTGTTTTGCTTTTTTTCAAACATTTCTTTGAGGTTAGTGCCCCTTTTCTTTACAAATGTAGGTTTATTGGGCAATAATCCTCTAAATTCCTCAAAGAGGGCAAGTACAGGCCAATATCTCCTTACAGATTCTTCCATTTCCCTTGAATGCAAAGAGTAGGTATAGGTAAAACTGTTTTTGAAATTATCGGTTGTAGTGGATGTTAAGCTAGGTAGTATAGTTGTCCTGTTGCCCAAAATGGGTGTGTAGATAGTTTCTCTTTTGGAGTCAACTTCTGCATCTGTCCATCCACCGAACAAGGAGTCACAAACGATGGACAGATACGGGAAGCGTATGTTCTCCTCAGCGGCCTTTACCCTACAGTCGCTGAATTACTTATCACATTTTACTCGACTTCAGAGGGATCTCTTTAAAGAGCTAGGAGATACCCTACAAGGTGCTACAGCTCAGGATTTGTCAGATAAGATAAATTCCCAGCTTGCGACCTTAACCTCTATTACAAACTTCTCCATGTGTCTCATCTCCTAGATGGCTGATGGAGCGAGCAGGGCAGCAGGCACAGGAATAGCTCTTAGGAGTTTGCTGAACCCTTCAGGTCTCCCTTTATCAATGCCCATGGCTCAGTAAAAGAGACTCTCACCAGGAGCCAACAGGAAGGCAAGACTCTATCTGCCACTGGAGTGCATTTTTCCGCCCCTACTAGACCTTATCCCAAAGGTCAAAAGAGCGGGAAAATGTGGTTCTGGAAGTCCAAAGGAGCCTTGTCAGACACTCGTGGTGATTTTTCCCCCAGGTGCAGACAGGAAAATAACAATGGAAGACACCATTCACGCAGCAGAGGGGGTCAGCAGAACCAGGGTGACAGAGATATGTTCAGCCCTCCCAGACAGATGCAGAAGTCTCAGCTAACTCCTTCCTGGTGGCCACTGCCACCACCATCGCATCTACTGGAACTCCCTTTGTCAAGTGCTGTCTATCTTCTGGGGCCGTAATGAATTTGTTTGGCCTCCTCAGAACAGGCTCCACTAACTCCAGAGAGTCCCACACCTTCAGACTTACAATTTAAGTCTTAAACTGATATAAGCCTTCTAGCTTAAAAGAGAGACTTTGGAGTGATTGAGTATCAGTTTTCTGTATTTTCTTGCTGTACTTAACTGTTTTCCGCCTAAACGCTGATTTTCCAGCACTTATTGTGATTTAAAAGCTTGTTTTTTTTCACATATTGTACTTATTTGACTGCCTGCACTTTTAAAAAGTTTTTTGTTTAAATAAATTGTTTAACTGTTGTAGGCTACACACTAAAGTGCGATAGCCTTTTCTGATTGCTTGTAGTCATTTAAAGCTGTTTTAAGTGTACTTTTTACTGTTTTTGCCTTATCTTTTCAAAAAAAAAATAAATAAATTTCTTGTTTCCCACCTTTCTAAGCTAGTATAGTCCAGTTTTCAGGCTAGTGCTGAATTCAGGGCTGTGTTACAAGTTTCTGAGTTGCCCATACCTTACTTGGATAGAGGGACGTTTCTCTGTTCACCTGTGAAAGAGGGGAACTTTGAGCAGCCATCTGTCCCTGGAGGAGTGGTTCCAGTCCAGAAGTTAGTAGTTTAAAAAACACGTTGCATGGTTTTGTGTGCCGGGCAGCGGTTAGCTAGGGTTAAATTATTCCCGGCTCCACTAAGTCTCCTCTTCAGTTTTTCACTTGAAACTAGTCTAACTCTCAACCTAAGCACTCAGAAAGCATCCTACAGTCCAGCACTTGCTCAGACCTAATAGCAAGCACTAATATACCCCGACTCTTGACTGCCCAGCAGGGCAAGGCTTTTTATCTACCCCTCACCAACCAAGCGACTAAGCAGCTCACCCTGCTATTCAGGCATGACCAAAGGGCAACTTCAGGTGTATTCTCCAGTCCAGCTGGTGAATCTGGGTATCCTGAGGCAATGTTACAACTGCCTCATGTACACAGACAGCCCTCTCCTCCTACCACAAAACACTAACATATGTGAGAGATGCAATTATACAGCCAAACTGGAGGCTAAGGTATCTCCACCCAAGACTGGAACAGACAGTCATGAGGAGAAGGTTAACACTTGCACCACACCTCCAGCCTCACATAGACCTACTAAACCAGCACTGGCAAAAAATACACATAAATACACAAAATCATACTTGGAGGCTCTAAATAAAAACCTGCAAAAGCATCAGAGAGCTCCAAAGCAGACACCCACAAAACCTGCACCTCCCGTCACAAACCAGACAACACATAAAACACGAAATCAATGTGCCGCACAATCACAGCCCTTAAGGCGAAATAACATACCTAACACACTAGTAATAGGTGACTCAATAGTCAGTCACACTGATGCCCCACTCACTAGGCTGGACAAGGAGAAGGTTACTGTTATCTGCCTGTCGGGAGCCAGAATCCACCACATAACACAAGCACTCAGGTCACTCCAGAACAAGTACAAATATGACTCTGTCATTGTTCATGTTGGTGTGAATGACCTGAACCATACCTCCCTGGACTACATGAAAAGAGACATGGAAGAGCTCTCTGATCATGTAGCTCAGGAGGGTATGGCCCTGACTCTGAGTAGCATCCTGCCCTCACCAAGAATGATACCTCAGTATAAAGAAACAATGATCAATTTCAACAATTGGCTAAGCTTCTGGTGTCATTCAAAGGGGATCCAGTGTCTGTCAGCCTGGGATGACATGCTCGACAAGCCACGTTGCTTCGCAAGAGACAGCTTGCACCTGTCACCCCTTGGCTTTCGAATACTGGCCAAGGCTCTTGCTGCCCCCATAGTGCCTTTTTTAGGCAAAGCTCAAAATTCAAACCCACCTCCGTAAACAGCACAAGTAAAAAAATGAGGGTTATGCTACTCAACACCAGGAGTTTAAATCTCAAAATGCATGCGCTCGAAGCACTCCTAAGTATGGAGAACGTCAACATCTGTGCAGTAACTGAAACCTGGTTCAAGGCTCCAGAGAGCACTCCAGCACTACTGGGCTACAACTCATATGACACATTTCGGCCACAGAACATGGACCGAAACACAAAAGGAGGGGGTGTATCCATATTCATCAAGGATATCCACACCTCCAGGTTAGTGGCGCAGCATGATACCTCTGAGATCATCCATGTGCAACTAACATTGGGCAAATCTGTAATGCAAATTGTGGCCTACTACAGATCACTCTCCATGATCCAGGACCACCATTCTGCCTTTCTGGAGACACTGAAAAACATGAAGGTCCTACCGAACACCCTAATCTTGGGAGATTTCAATTACCCTACCAATAACTGGGAAAACTACTTGAGTACAAACTCCCAGGCTCAGTGCTTCCTGGAATTTATCAACTCAAATGCCCGGGATCAGTTGGTAAACTCCCCTACCAGAGGCCACAACATATTGGACCTGGTCATTACCAACAGGGCAACAGGTGCTCCATACCGGAGGTCAACCCATCACTGGTTAGATCAGACCATAAACTAATCACCCTGGATGTCCACACCCCACCACCACCACCCCAACCAAGGAAACCACAGTGAAAAACTTTTCTAAAGCAAACTTCACCTTACTTAAGGCAGAGGTGGTAAGTTTCACAGCCCCCACGCTAAAGGATAACACTGCCCAAGATGCAGAATCCTTTACAATTGCACTCTATGAGCACCTACAAGGACGCATGGATCATGCCATCCCTAGCAAAACCAAGACTCACTCCCCTAAGAGAAGGAAACCAGTCTGGTGGACCCCTGTCATAAACAGGTTATACAACAAAAGGAGGAAACTAGTTCAGAAAAAAAGCAAATCCCAAGAAGGAAAGACATCCCTGATCAGTATCAGTAAGAAACTAAGGTCCCTCATAAAATCATCCAAGGCTAACTTCAAAAGTAAAATAGCCAAGGATTTGAAAGATAACCACAAAGCCTTCTTTAGCTATGTCAAGAATCTAAGTGGCAACTCGCAGATATGTTCTGAGACAGTGCAAAATAGCACAAAATATACTGACCCAACTGATATTGCCAACATACTGGCAGATAGATTCAGTGCAAACTTCACCTCCCTCTCACCTTCAAAAGGGCCCACAACAGTACCAGAGAAGTGTAGTGTCCCGGAAATCACAGAAGCACAGGTGAAAACAGTCCTTTCATAGGTTCATAGGTTCATAGTTTGGTACTAGGCTATCAGCCCTAGGGCCTATACAAGCCTAGCTATTACAATTCCCTGGCTATTTCTTCCCACAGGCAAAAGCCAAAAACACAGCATCAGTGGGGCCAGATGGTGTCCCAGGCTGCATCTTGCATGAACTACAGAGCGAACTAACCTCCCACCTAAACACACTGTTCAACCTCAGCCTCTCCACAGGCTATGTGCCCATAGAATGGCGCACAGCAATAGTTATTTCGCTCCACAAAGGAGGGGCCACAACTGACCCTGGTAACTATCGCCCCATAAGCCTGACTAGCCTGGTCTGCAAGGTTATGGAGCGCATCATTATGGAACTCATTAACAAAGACATTGGGAACCCCCAAACACATGACCCGACCCAGTTCGGCTTTGTTAAGGGCAGATCATGCCTACTAAACCTGGTTGACTTCTTTGAGACAGTCACCAAGGCCATAGGCGAGGGAAAGGTGGTTCACACAGCCTACCTTGATCTTGCCAAGGCGTTCAACACCATTCCTCACTCGGGTATTATAGAAAAACTCACCAGCCTGAACATAAACCCCTACGTCACAAGATGGGTTGACAACTGGCTTACAGACAGAACTCACACGGTAAGAATAGTGGGCTCCAGGTCTGACTCTAAACCAGTCACAAGTGGTGTCCTGCAAGGCTCGGTTCTGGGACCCCTACTGTTCTGCATATATTTCTCAGAAGTACAGGCAAACACAGGAGGACAATGGCTAACCAAGTTCGCCGGTGACTGCAAACTGGAAGCCATAATTGACTCTCCGGCTGACACGGACATACTCCAAAAAGGCCTTACTGAGACAGACACCTGGTGTCAAAGTCATGGCCTCAAGCTAAATGCCAAAAAATGCATAGTCATCCCATTTGGGAAAAACAAACACCCACGAATTACCACATAGGCGGCAGCCCCCTTAATACAGAAGAGGTAATAAGAGATCTGGGGACCCAGGTAGATAGTAATCTCTCCTTTGACAATCATATTGCAAAAGTAGTTAGGAAATCCTTCTATGTGGCTGATCTAATTACTAAGGGGTTCACATCTAGAAATAAAGAGGTTATAGTGCCCCTCTACTTATCACTCATCAGATCCATCATAGAGTACAATGCCCCATTTGGGATGTACCTCACAAGACACTTCCAACAGCTTGAAAGACCACAAAAGCACCTCACCAAGAGGATTACTGGCCTCAAACATATGTCCTGTGCAGCCCGACTGAAAAAACTCTGGCTGTGCTCAGTGGCATATCGCTTACTCAGAGGTGATCTCTGCCTGACTTACAAAGCCATGTCCATCTCAGAATTGATGGATTTGCTCCACCTAAAGAAATCCAAGTCACTGCGAGCCACACACTCTAGTGAGCTAAACCTCACCACAGCAATAAATAGAACATGCTGGAGGGATATATTTCTGTCACAGAGACTCCCCATGCTTTGGAACAAAATTCCTAACTACATTAGGCAGAGCCCCTCACTAACACTCTTCAAGAGAAGCCTTGACGAGTGGATGGGTAACAGAAAATACACCCCTGGGATCACTTCATTGGCTGTGCTTGACAGAGGCTCAGTTAATTAATCAATGGGGTGGCGAAAGCTGACACACTCTGGCTAGGCTTAAAAATGCCCTCGGGCAGATAGCCTAGTACCTACCTATGAACTGAAATGAGGCCCGACTGTCCACCTCTGGAGACATTCGGGGAAGACTATCACTGTACCCACAAGCCTGGCTACAATTGACTCAAGACATATAGGTACAGTCTATTATATCCAGGGGATACACTATTCCTTTCCACTGTCCACCTCACCTGTCAAAGTCTATCCCAGACATTCCACCTGGTCAAAGGGATCAAGCAACCCTAGAAATTCAAAGGTTGCTAGAAAAAAAGAGTCATCCAAGAGGTACCCGCAGACCAAAATGGATTCGGAATTTACTCAAGGTTCTTTTTAGTTCCAAAAAAGACAGGGGACCAGAGACCAGTATTGGATCTCAGCAGACTAAACAAGTCTGTAAAGAAAGCAAAGTTCTGGATGGGAACACTGCAGTCTATACTCCCTCTTCTGGGACAAGACAACTGGATATGCTCTTTAGAGCTTCAGGATGTGTACTACCACATAAAGATGGACAGGCACTCCATAAGATTTCTACACTTCCAGCTGGGAGCCAGTCATTATCAGTTCAGAGCTCTGCCCTTTGGTCTCACTACAGCTCCCAGAGTGTTTACCAAATGCATGGCAGTAGTCATGGCTCATCTGAGGCATCAAGGATTCCAGGTGTTTCCATATCTAGACGACTGGCTCCTGGCTGCCACCACCAAGCACCTACTAATCAGAGTGAGGAATGCCACCATCCATCTCTGCTCAGACTTAGGCATTACTACAAATATAGAAAAATCTGCCTTGTTGCCAACACAGAGTATTACCTTTAGAGGGGCAGAATTAAACAAATGACATGGTAGCAAAACTGTCTCAAGAGAATACAGATGCTATGCAGTCAAGTGTCTATTTTACTAAAGAAGAAAAAGGTACTGGCAAAATTTGTTCTCAAGGTCTTAGGTTCAATGGCAGCAGTGATAACACTAGTCCCATTGGCATGCTTACACATGTGGATATTACAGTGGATATGCTCAGTGGTCCATGCTGGAGTTACCCATGTCACATAAGATTCTCATTACGAATGCCTGCAAGAGGGATCTACTATGGTGGCTTCAGTCCACTCAAGTATCTATGGGCAGACTGTTTGTACTCCCCCAACCTGTCGCTACAGTGACCATGGATGTGTCCCAGATAGGGTGGGGGGGCATTATCTGGGACAGACTGTTCAAGGGGTTTGGAAAGATCATGAGTACCACTTGCACATCAGTGTCCTAGAGATAAGGGTGGTGCTTCTGGCATTGTGAGCATTCTAGAGCTTTCTTCCCATGGGTACTATTGCGATTCAAACAGACAATATGTTGGTGGTACGGTACATCAACAAACAGGGGGGAACCAGATCCTATCCTCTATGTTGGGAAGCCCAGAGAGTTTGGCAATGGGCAATTTCTTCTCATTGCTTTCTGATGTCAATGTACATCCCGGGGAAATTCATGTAATAGCAGACAGACTAAGCAGAGCAATTCTCATGCCTCATGAGTGGTCCCTGAATCAGGAAATTGCGAATCACATTTTTCGCAAATGGAGCCAGCCTTGCTGCAACCTTTTTGCCACGCCCCTCAATGCCAAATGCAGCAACTATTTTGCCCTCATTTCCCGTACAGGAGAGTCACAGAGGGATGCACTTGTTCATGATTGGCCCCCGGGACTTCTTTATGCCTTTCCCCTTTTTCCATTAATTCCGAAGGTTATTCAGAAAGCCAAGTCGTTGAGTCGCAGGATAATTCTCATTGCTCCTTACTGGTCTCATCAAATATGGTTCCCTTTTCTGTGGCCCCACCTTCAAGAAAAGCCGTGGATCCTGGACCCAGTGCCAGATCTTCTGACGCATCAATCATGAACGCTTCACCCCGCTCTTCAGAATCTCAAGCTGACAGCTTGGTTACTCCACTTCCAATCTTAGCCAGGCTTCCAGAATTATCCCCCTCAGTACGACACATTCTAGTTTCCTTGCACAAGAAGACGACTAGGAAAGTTTACGCAAGCAAATGGAAGAAGTTCTCTTGTTGGGCGGACAAAAAACACATAGATCCTTTTACAGCCCCTCTACCTGCAATTTTGGAATTTCTAACAGAATTTTTTAATCAAGGGGCAGCGTCAGCTACTATACGAGTACAATTAGCAGCCATATCAAATTATCATGTGGGAGACGTCTGAACTAATGTAATGTCCCATAGATTATGCAAAGCCTTCCTCAAGGGTACATTCCTATTAAGACCACCCTTAAGAGAATCTCCCCCTCCATGGGATCTAAATTTAGTATTATCATCTTTGATGGTTCCTCCCTTCGAACCAGCATCCTCTTGCTTACTAAAATTTGTATCTTGGAAAACAATCTTTTTAACAGCAGTTACTTCCTCTAGGAGGGTCTCAGAATTGCAAGCTCTGTCTGTCTGCCCTCCATATTTGATTTTCCACTAAGATAGAGTATCCCTCACAACAAATCCTTCCTTTTTACCAAAAGTTTGCTCTGAAGCCAATTTAAACCAGTCTATTGAATTGCCTGTGTTTTTTCCTAGCTATGGCAACAAGGCAGAATATAAATTTCACCAAGTGGATGTGCATAGACAGTTGCATTTTTACTTACATAGGACCAAAGAATTCAGAAAGTCAGACCAATTGTTTGTTTCATATTCGAAAAATATAAAAGGCATGGCAGTCTCAAAAGTTACCTTGTCCAAATGGCTTACTGAGACCATCACCTATGTCTATAATTCCCACAAGAAAGAACCGCCAGAAAGAAATTAATGGACATTCAACTAGAGCGGTGTCTACTTCCATTGCCTTTCAATCTAGACTCCCATTGGATTCAATTTGTGCTGTTACCACATGGGTTAATCCTCAAACCTTTCTCTCTCATTACAAAGTAGATGTGGCCTCCTGGAACAGGGCATCCTTTGGTTCCACTGCCCTGAAGAGCTTATTCCCTTGAGCCACCTAAGAAAAAGGTGCTGGGGACTCTGTCCCAACCAGCAAGAATGAAGGCAAGATGGGACAACATAACATAAAGAAGTTATGTACTCACCATAACGTTCCATGTTTGCTGCCCACAATCTCGCCTTCCTTCTTGCATCCCACCCATCCATTCCCCCTTCTGGAGGATCTAGAGGTAATTATAATTGGCAAAATATGGTCTGATTCCCTTCTTGCCTCTTCAGTTTTATGAGCAATATAATTCATACATTTTTTACGTATGTTACCATACTCTAGTGATTAGTCTCTCAAACGAGATCTGGGGAACAACTGCTAGGCATCTTGGGATAAGTTGTAGCCTTGAGCCAGTGGAAGTTCTCAAGCTTTGGTATGCGGCCAACCAGCAAGAATGAAGATGAGATTGTGGACAACAAACATGGAACGTTATGGTGAGTACATAACTTCTTTTTATATGATGGTCAAAACAGAGATAGCTATCAACCTAAGTACAGTACCTAGGTCCCTAACTTCTAGGACTTGTCTATCAAAAGGGATGATGCTATACTTTTTAACATTTAGTTCGAGCCCATTTTAGTACTCCAAGAATTTACTAGGTAAGAATCAATTAGAGGAGGTTGGAAAGATTGGGAAGAGAGAATTAATAAGCAATTTACAAGGGAACAACTGGAGGACATATGTTTGGCTTGCAAGTATGTAACACAGTCTAGAAGGATTTTTGCTAGGAAGTGCTTGCATAGGTATTTTTACACCACAAGCAGACTTCAAAGAATTTTTCCCCAGGTAAATGGCAAATGTTGGAAGTGTAATGGAGAAGAAGAGGTAACCACTCACCTAACCACCGACAATTGGAGCAACTCGGGATAAATATGGTTAGGCTGGTTAAGGGCTCTAGGGCCGTTAGCCTAGTAACCTCCTATGAATCTATGAACTGGGAACATATGTTCTGGGAGTATACTGAGTTGGCAGACTTTAAAAATTCCCCTATGGAATACTGGGTGAGCAAATGGGTGTAATTAAGGAAATTATTCTTTTGAGCTTATGTACTGCTTGTGAACACTCAGTGGCAACTTACCTTCTGACTGACTCATTCCAGCTAAGCTTATTATTTTTGGTGCCTCTTACCAGCCTGCAGTATCTAGAAAGAAAAAAAATCACTTAATAAGGGGTCTTTGTCTTTGTTAGAGACTCAGTCTATGCTTCAACCAACAGTGAGTGAACCTGCAGTGGCTAATGGTTTTACTTCAGACCACTCACTTACCTCTCTGGCTTCTTCTGTTGTAGCCCTTTTCGCCAGCAAGATCAGGGGTCAACCTTGGTCTCTCTGGCTGTTCCACTGTCTGATATGGGCATGGGAGAATCCTCTTCTCTAGGTCTGGGAGACAGTCCAGGAGAGGCTTCTGGGAGTAACTGGGGTAAAAGAACATCAGACCAGGCAGAAGTCCCTCCTTTGAGTTAGTCATCTTTTACTGGAAATCCTATTAAGAAAAAAAAATTAAACATTGTTTTTTTGAAGAAACAATTACTGTTAAAAAAGGAGTTCTTTACCTTGGCTAGGCAGGCATTGCAGGTACACAGACGTTATCACAAGAAGGTATCCCCTGTAAAGTTATTCCCAAGGAAACAAAGTCTGATGATTCTGAACTTGACAGAAACAGGGCTTCTTCTCCTTCTGATTCCCAAGCCCAGCTGTCTGATTGTGATACAATTTTAATTCTTATCCTTCCATTGAGTAATTCACTTTTAATCAGACCATTGTCAGGATGAATGAGATATTTTTATGGGAACAAATAGTTGTTATCCCTGAAAGGAGGAGATATGATATGTCACAAATGGATATACCTCATTCCTCTCCAGTCTATCCTATACTGCCAGCCCTGGATGACATGTCGAATGCTGCCTGTGGTCATCCTGATACCTAGCCATCAGTCCCTAAAAAAGAAGATAAACGGTACAAGATACCTCAGGCTAAATAATTTATTTTCTCTCACGTTAGACCTTACCCAGCTTTCATTTCAACTGCATCACATGCTGATGGTGGTCGGTCCTTAATACTTACCCCTTCACCTGGTGACAAAGAAGGTAAAATGCTGGACCATATAGATAAGAGAATGTTTTCTTCTTCCTCTTTAGCCTTCAAAATTCTGAATTACCAGGTATATATCTATATATCTATTTATTTATATATGGGTTCACTTTGTAGTTTCGAAACTTCAGAACCTTGAAAATCACAATCCTGAGGTTCAGATGTTTGAAGCTTTGAAATCTTGAAACTGAACAATTGAGATTGCCCAACAGTGTGGAACGGTAACTTTACTGTTCTCTTCACTATAGTGCAATCTCAGAGTTGGTATATTTAAGTAGCAGGGGGTGTGGGAGGTGCAGGGGGGCTTGCCCCCTGCAAAAACATGATTTCTAACGTCTTGTTTTAGTTTTTTTTTATTTCAAGATTTCAAATCTTTGAACATCTGAACCTCGGATTTGTGATGTTCAAGGTTTTGAAGGTTCAAAATTACAAAGTGGACCCTTCTATACATATCTATATTATATATATATATATATATATATATATATATATATATATATATATATATATATCTTTACATGATTGTCTCATGAAGTACTGAATCATCAAAAGAGAGAATCAAAGAAGAATGATAATTTTAGAGCAAATCTAAAATGATCTAAAACTGTAGAAACTAAAAATAATGATTTTGCAGAGGTGCAAGCCCCTCTGCACCCCCACCCCTGCTAATTATATATATATATATATATATATATATATATATATATATATATATATATATATGTGGCAATAGGATTTACTGCCAGCAATGATAGGTGGAATTTTGTAAATAAGTATATGTCATTTGTGAATATCAAACTGATTTGTACAAGATGCTTGTGTTACAAATGTATTTGAACTGTATGTCATGGGTATATCAAACTGATTTGTACAGCTGTTTGTGTTGAAAAGGTATTTGTAAAGTGCTTGTGTTTGAAATGTAGCAACAGTGTGCCCTACTGGAGAGAACAGAAATGTACATGCACTATTGTAACTGTTTAATGGAACAGAATCCCAGTCCATGTGAGGCAGAGCCCCTCACTGACTCTGTTCAAGAGAAATCTTGACGAGTGGATGGGAGATCGTAGGTTTACCCCGGGAATCATCTCTGTATCACTGCTGGACAGAGGCACAGCAAACTAATGGGTATAGTATTCTCATCCTAAGGGGTGGTGAAAGCCACACACACTCTGGCTAGGCTTATAAATGCCCTAGGGCAGATAGCCTAGTATGATCCTATGAACCTATGAACCTATAAATGTATATATTTTAACAGAGGAAATTGGCAGATAGGAGGTTAACCTCAGTCCCGTAAACTTTAAAATATATCTGAAATTAAATCACTTTAGGAGTTAGTCCATAAATATGCTATCTCACAGGTTTCAATGCAGCCAGAGACAGAAAGTCTGTACTATGAAGCTTTCTGTATTGTATATGGGGTGAACTAATTACTACTCTGGAAGCATGGAGGTATGAAATTGTTATATGACTTCCAGCACCTGCCATAGATCTGAGAAAAAGCCCTTGTGTATGTATTTTTACATGTAGGTGCTAACTCCTGCCAGCTTCCAGCAATGGGGATTTGCATGGGAACTATAAGTCAGATGACCAGAAGTGATGTCATTCTGAAGTAATATTTTAGATATTATTTTGATAAGTCTCTTAGTGAGACTGAGCATTCTGTATTCTGTCCTGGGCCTGACAACATGAAGGATCATCCACCACATCATCTGCCTTGCTCTATTAAGTAAGTAGAGAATAGTATAACTCTCTTAGATTCAGTCGGGAATATAGTGAAGCTTAGTTTTGGTATTGTTTTTCTTTATTTGTCTGAGCCTGTCCTTCAATGTTATTTTAAATATTTCCTGTGATTTTTGAACTCTGATGTCACTGTGAATAGATATTTAGTACTGTCTTGTTCTTTCATTATTTATTATTAAATATATTTAAACCTTTCATTGGCTGATCTTTGTAGAGATATTTAAGTTTTGAGAGTATTTGCATATTTATTTGGTGACATTGTGTG
Source organism: Protopterus annectens (assembly GCF_019279795.1). NCBI lineage: Eukaryota > Metazoa > Chordata > Ceratodontiformes > Protopteridae > Protopterus > Protopterus annectens. The sequence goes on from NC_056733.1 coordinate 1,156,689,237, forward strand.
GGCCACTCCTGATAGCCTTGCTATCATTTGTATTAATATTAATTTTACTCAGTATATTGGGTACCCTTGGAAGAGCCTTAAGGTAGCTGGCAGGAGTATCTGGTGGCAGTCATAACTACCTTATAGTCTGGGTAGAAGGGGGCATAGCTAGTAAACCTGTGACAGTCTTCCCAGGTGTGTGTGTGTGTGTGTGTGTGTGTGTGTGTGTGTGTGTGTGTGTGTGTGTGTGTGTGTGTGTGTGTGTGTGTGCGTGTGTGTGTAAATCAAACCTCAAAGAGAGTGTGTGTGTGTTAGCTACATGGAAGGGACAGGAATCACTGGTTGTACAGAGAGAGTGCTGGAGGTCTTGGCTTGGACACTCAGCTGAGATGTCAACTCTATAGCTTTGCCAGTGGGGAGTCTTACTGGGGATCTGGAAAAAGAGGAAGAAACCAGCCCCAGACTGACTGTGTTCCCCATGTGCTCTTAAGGGAAATTGTTCTTGACTGAGGTTGATGCAGAGAGCTGCATCTGGAGATAATGTGTATGTACCTGGTATCCCCCCAGTGAACGTCCCTCACTGGTGCCAGTGGTGAGGATTGAGGCTTCTTGATTACTGATCCAGAGGATGATTGTCACACTATCAAATCCAACATCACACACAAGTGGGATAAGTAGAAATTCCCTTACCCTGCTGTATAGTGATCTCATTCAAAAAACTTAATAGAGAGGATTGTTTGCTCATATGAGCATTTGCTCATATGACTGTTCTCTCTACTAGTTTACAAGTATATATATATATATATATATATATATATATATATATATATATATATATATATATATATATATATTTTTATGGAAATTTATGCTTTGTCATATGGACAGTCTATGGGAATCGGCTTCTACTCTTCCCACAGAAAACAGTTGTTTTTAGAACCAACCTGTTTTGCCCTTATCTCAGGTATCTAAACATACTTTGAAGAGTGTGTATAACTGTGCAGACACTGTGTCTAGTGCCACTTCTACTGTGTTGAGAAGGTATGCTTGGGTACGTAATAAAATGTTTGCTGACGAGTTAAACTCTGAAATGTTAGATTCTGCTTTAGTCAAGGAGGCATTGTTTGGCTCTTGTACTACACAGGTTCTTAAAACAACATGTTTAGAGAGGGAATTGATTTGGGTAGTTTCTAAGATCTTTCATGTACTACCATACACATTTTATAGACTTACATCTTACCCAGAAAAGCCAAGATAAACAAAACCAGTCTTTTTATGGCAAACAAAATGCAAAAAAGAGATTGCTAGAGAGTGATAACAAGAAACAGGGAACTTTATAGAAAAAATTAAAGCCTAACAGTACAGAATAACTATGCCTGCATTTTTTACCCTTTTCTTTCTCCTCCTTGCAATATATATTCAAATATATCCCCCAGACTGGTCCTCATCATTCCCCTTTGTCAAAAGATTGTTTCAGATTTTTTGGTGTTAAAAGTGGTGCAGAAGGGTTATAGATGGCAACTGATACAAAAACCTCCTTTCAGGATAATACCTCTCCACCCTCCAAACCAAACACAATATTTTCCATACATTCTTCAGTCTTTAGACACCAAATGTCTCACAGAATTAGTGCCCATAAGTCAAGGGGCAAAGTTCTATTCCAGAATGTTTCTGGCACCAAAAAAAGAGGCCTTTTGGAGACCAATGCTAGATCTTTCATTTGAAAATCTGCATGTGTAAGTTCCAAACTTCAAAATGTTAACCTTACAGAACCTGTTATCTGCCATTCCTTCCATGAACTACATTATAATTCTAGATCTAAAAGATGCTTATTACCACATTCTCATAGCTATAAGTTTCAGGAAATTTCTATGCTTCTGTTTCTGGATCATATTATCAGTTCTCTTTGGTTTATCTACAGCTCCAGTGGTATGTACAAAGGGCCTAGCCCCAGTCACAGCTTATGGAAGATTGAATGATATTCACATCTTTCCTTATTTAGGTGACTTGCTTATCTGTGAAGAGTCTTTATCCAGATGCCAAGAGTCACTAACCTGGGTTATGTCTCTTTTAACCAATTTGGGCTTCCACATAAATATTGCAAAATCCTCAATCACAGAAATGTGTGAATCTGGGTTGGTTTATAGATGCTTCTTATTAAAGGGCTTTTTGACACAAGAGAACGCGGATTTTTATCTGAATATTTTCCTGAGCTTCTCAAATCAATCTCAGACTTCTGCAGTAGAATATCTTAGCATCATAGTGTTCATTGCTTCTATGATTCTTGTGATTTCTCTAGCCAGATTACACATAGAAAAGATTGAGTGGCTTTTAAAAAGACACATGAACCCAGCATTTGCATTCTCTGGATTATGGAATTCCAGTCCTGCACTTTGTAAAAAGGGAACAGCATTGTTGGAGACAACAAATTCAACTGAAGCCAGGTCTCTGCTTTTCTCCTCAGATCCCAAACCAACATTTTACCCCAGACACATCAGATTTTGTTTGGGGAGCAGTTTCCATGGGTGTAAATGTGCAAAGCCTTTGGAGTTTGTCAGAAGGACCAAAGCACATCTACTTAAAAGAGATGCTGCCTGTGATCCATGCCTGGAAATCTGTCCACCCATCACCTATTATCTCCAGGACTCTTCAAGTGATTACAGACATTACCACAGTCGTGTGTTACATAAACAAGCAGACAGGTACAAGGTTGCACCCACTATGCAGGTTGGCAACAATAGCTTGGAAGTTAGCTCTTCAGCATTCATTAACCCTCCAAATATTTTACATTCCATCAGAGTGAACCACAGTAGCAGACTAGTTGAACAGGACTAGGACAGACCCTCATGAATGGAAACTAAAATGGGGAGATCTTCCACAAACTGATATAGTTGTGGGGAACACCTAAAATAGACATGCTTACCTCTTTTCAAAACAGACAACTGAGCAAATTTTGTTGCAGGGCTCCTTGCAAGTAAGCCTGGAAAATAGAGGCATTTTCATTCCCTTGAAAGGGAATTTTCTTTGATGCATTTCCATGCATTCCACTGATATCCAGGGTAATTATGAAAATTCAAAAAAATATCCCAGGAATCATTGTTGTAACCACCTTTTGGCCCAAGGAACATTGCTTCACCCTTGTTATAGAACTGGCAAAAGGCATTTACCACAAGCATCCTTACAGACTCAATTTACTCACACAAGACAGGGGGAGTTTGATACACCACAGTATCAATCTTCTTCAACTGATTGCCTGGATGATTCAGTTCTAATGCATTTTAGGCACTTATTTCATGAGGACATGTAGGAGGTACTAAAGGAAACAATACAGCTGCTTCTATAAAATCCTATATTAGTAAGTGATTCTAGAATGTTTCTACTTGGTGCCTAACTTACAGCTGGGGCCCATCAGGGATTTTGTGCCACTGGTGCTCAGATATTTGTGTGAGTTACTTTTCTCTGGCCTCATGTATTCTTCTATAATGGTTTGTCTTGTGGCTATTTCAGCAAGTCAGCCCATAGATTCATTTTACGGCCATTTCAGCCAGTCTGTCCATAGAGCCTCCTCTTTCTTCTGTTTGTTGTGAAACAGTTTCTGAAAGGAGTTTTATATCTGATATCACTTCATAAACAGGTTGCTTCTCCTTGAGATCTCAACTTTGTGCTGAAGAAGTTAACTATGTCAGTTTCTCAACTTGCTTATCAAGTTGATTTAAGGTTCTTGACTTGGAAAACTGTACACATCATTGCTCTGACTCTGAGTTTATGGCTATCATGTTGGTTGACTCCTATCTGATTTTCCACAGGCGTAGTGTCTTTTTAAGAACAAACCCCTCATTCAAGTGGTTTCAGAGTTCACTTTGAATCAAGCCATTAACCTTCCAGTTTTCTACCTACAACCTAAAAACCCGGGAGAAAGTATTCTGCATATTTTGGACATCCATAGGCAGTTCAGATACTGTCCTGACAGAACTAAGCCCTTTAGAAAAGCTGGCCAGCTATTTATTTCTTATCAAGGGGAAAAAAAGTAACATCATATGTCTAAACAGACAATTTCCAGGTGATTGTCTTTGACTATTGCTTTTTTGTTATTACCACCATGGCAAATCCATTATAGACAATGTCAATGCACATTCTACTAAAGACTTTTCTTCTTCAATGGCATACTGAAGAGGGGTAGATTCTAGAAGCATTTTAGATGGCGCTACATGGCCCCTGTTACAAAGCATTACAAACTGGATTATTTTTCTAGGTCTAGGTCAAGCTTTGTTAGGACCATTCTGCAGGGGCTCCTAGATCCATATCCTTCCTCCTCCTCCCATGTTTGATAGGCTTTGGTAATCAACTCATATAGCCTAAAGGCTACTGTAGCAGTGGGAATGATGAACATACTATAGTTGTATAAGTTGCTCTTACCTAGAACAGTAGATGTCAAGCCACCCTTAGCCTCCGCTCCATGCCCCTACTTTGTGTATAGTTGCAGTTGGGATATAAAGTAGGGTTGTGTTTCTTTTTGTTTTATATGCTTTATTGTTATTATTGTTTGCCTGTTTGATTCAGGATTGTTAGGCTTTTCTCTCCTTGTATGGACAAGAAAGTCCTGAAGAAAGCTTCACTCTGACTGCTGATTTCCTTCCTTTGGATTAACCAATCAGTAATCAGAGTGAAGGAGTGGGGGAGACAGAGCTTCTTGAAGCTGGCTGATTGTTATTTCATAGTCAAAAAACAACCCATACAGCATAAAGGCTACTATAGCAGTGAGGAATTTGAACATTTACTCTTCTGGTGGTGGTGCTCCGGTAGCGTTGTTGCCTCACAGTAAGACGTTGTCCTGTTCAATTCTCAGCTAGAGCATCTTCTGTGTGGAGACATATGTGAATGGGCGTACCTTCGTTGAAGGTTGTGCATCAGGGCCGGCAACTCGGCACGTAAAAAATCTACTGCCAGTCATTAGCAGACCGGAGTTCCGCTGTGGCGTCCCCTAACTGGGAAAAGCCGAAAGACACAACAACAACAACAACTCTTCTGGGTAAGTGCAATTTACACAACTGTACTTTCTATAGGGCTCTCACATTTTTAATTTCTGTACACTCTCACCCCCATACTGTTTTGTTCCATAGATATATAATTTTTATCTAGTTCTTCCATTTCTCTTTCTTCCTGTATCTGTGTAATAAACATAAATGTTCATATTCATGTCTACCTTTTTCAGCCTTTGCAAGAATGTTTCCCCAGAATCTTAATTGAATTGCCGCAGTCATTTCATCATGCTGGCACCCTTCCATTATTCAAAATGTTTCTTGTTCTTGGTGGATCTCATTAAGCATCCTCTCTAGTGAAGTTCATTGCAGGGAATTTCTCCATCACAACTCAGAGTTGAATATTTTTTCCTTGCCACAAGTGTTTCTTGTTGCCCTTCGTTAAGATCCCCTCAGGTATTTATAATATAATTCTCTTTTATAATATTTTGTGTCTATATTCCAAGTAACACAATGTGTAGACTGCTGTAAAGATGCAAACAAGAACTAATTAGTATACAGTCGAACCACTCAAAAGGATGATGCTGGCCAATCTCAGACTCAAAAAAAAAAAAAAAAAAAAAACTAAATGAAAAAATAAAATTAAAAAATCAAAATCAATTTCAGATTTCATTCAGGGAGAAAAGCAGACAACTAAATAAAACCTGAAATTTATTTTTCTTCTGTGTCTGTGGATGCCCATCATCATCCGTTTGTGAGTTATTTGACTATTATATGCTTTTTGGTTATTGATTCTATATTCTCTTATTTCCTGTATATATATACTCTGTTATCAACCCCTGTATTTATGACATTTAGTTTCCTATAGCCCTGCAATTTCCTGATATTCATGAAAACTCGAAGTTTTTACATCAGATGTCTTTCTTTTCCCTTCTACCAGAGCTTTCCAACCTAATCTATATGCAAAACTAAACAAGTTCTTAATAAATTGTAGTGATCATACTTCTTTGCTAATTTTTAATACATAAAACAAATGTAAAGTAGTTTTGTATGGAGCATGATTCATTAAGAAAAAACTCCCATGATTCTCATCATTAAGAATACTAACCATCTTTACCATGTTTAATCTGGAACCTAAGAAAAAAATAAATAAAATCAATTAACATGATTCATTAAAAACAAACTCCCATGATTCTCATCAATCAGAATAGTAACCATCTTTATTTATTTATTATGTATTTATTTATTTTATTTTACATTTGTTGACCGGGCTAGTCTAACTGGATACATGTCCATTTTCAGTAGAGGCCCGGGGAGATAAACTCTGATGAGAACAATAAAAAAATGATATATACAAAAATTAATGTAAGCAAGGTACAATGCAGTTACATTAGTGAGACTAATCAAAAAGATTAGAAGTTCATAATATATAGCAAAATATGCCGGTATAAGTAGTATCATTCAAATGCAGTTCAAATACATAGTATATAGAAGAGAAGGCAGCTGATTATTTATACTTTATTAGTACAAAAGTATTTACATTAATAAAATTCAAGAATATGTAAGTAATAGTATGCAGAAGTAGAAGGTTAGTTGTTCTTAAGAAAGGGGATATATTACTGAGAAGAGGAGGGCAGGATGAACCTAGCAAGAAAAGCTAGTTGATCGGTCAGGTTCAGTACAGGGGCATCTTTACCATGTTTAATCTGGAACCTGAGAAAAATATATAAAATCAATTAACTCCCTTTCTATGCAGTCTGGGAAGGAAAAACAATCCAAAATATCTGAAAACCTTTAAATTACTGTATTTGTTAAATCAATTTTCTTGTAAAAAGAAATGTGAACAGATCTTCATGTCTGAACATTTTTGGATCTTGTCTAGTATTTTTTTCCATCCATTCATCACTATATATTTTTGCCAGATTTGATTCCCTAAACATATATATATATATATATATATATATATATATATATATATATATATATATTGTAAATTGTATCCCCCCAATTGCTTACTATCCCTTCATATCCTTTGCTCTTTTTCTTTACTCAGCAATAAAGTATAGCTATCCAATCTTGTATAAAGTATTTTTAGTAACAAGCACTGCACCAGCAGTGCAATTTAAAATAGCTGATAATTTTACTTCTGAACCCTGTCTATCCTGTTATTATAATTCTCTATGACTATGCTCCTAACCAAAGCAATCAATGATCCACTCAGAGACATTTTTGCTTTATCCCTTGCTGCAAAGCTATCTTTTCACCCAGTCGTCTATTTTACAAATGGCATTACCTTAGTTAATGCTTAACTTACCTTACAAATTAATATAAATCCAGATATAGCTGTCTCTACATAAAACAAGACTGTTTTTGTTCAAAACATGTGTAACTGCTGAACACTGAATACTTTTTCCAGCAATTTTCATAAGGTAATTCTGGTAGTAAGCTGTAAAGTTTCAGATGAAAAGGTGTAGAAAGCTTTTGTACCATGTAAATCAACTAGAAGCTGTCTTTTGGCATACCACTTTTGTGACTTGCATATATCTGACATAGTACATTTAATTATCAATAGTGGTCACAGAAATTGGGCCGTGTATGTAGAAGTGATTGCATTATGAAATTTGGCCTTAGCAATGAATTGAGGATAAGATTCATACTGTGGTTGTACTGCTGTCTATTGTTTTAAAGGCTGTATTGGTTTCTTTGTTAAACGTCTTTTGAAGTATAAATACTTTGGCCAGTCATCACTGTGGCAAAGGAGCATAACAGACATTGTGTCAGGGTAACAGTAAATTTGTATTCCACATATTTTGTCTACAACATTTTATACTCACCTGGGTTATGCCTGCAATTGGTCCACTGAGATAAGTGCACTACCCTGGTAAACAAATAAAAAAAATAAATATAATTAAAACTTATTTTAACATAGGTTCCCATTCTGACAGCCACAGTCAAAGTGTCATACTTGTCCTCTTACACCCAGAGCTACCTACCATCTGAAATTCATCTTCTATGTTCTGTGTGTTGTCAGTGCTGCTTTTGAATCTGCAGATAGTAATGGAAATAAAACAAAAGGCTGTGCATTACTTACTCATTGCCCACTTGCATAGGTGCCAAACACCAAAAGCAAGCCATCCTGATGGAATTCCAACGTCAATAGGTTGTATATAAAAGAAAGACAATCATGGCAGAAATTATGAAGTGTAATACCCAGCAAGGTAAAAACTCCCCCAATCTATTTAAATAAGAAACTCACATGGCTAATCAAGTCTCCCAAAAACAAACTGGAGGTTAAAACAACTTCCCAGGCCAAGGACAATCACAAGGCATTCTTCAGCTATGTTCACACCCTAAAAGGCAATTAACAACGATGTGATGAACTAATTGTAAATGGAGCCACCTATACTGAGCCAGAAGATGCAGCAAATCTATTGGCTAACAAACTTAGCTCAAAGTTTTCCTCCTTCATTAGGAATTACCCTTGACCATAACTCTCCCAACTATCAGTAAGGGAAGAGGTCCTTAATGCACACTCCAAGACCAAGGCCAAGAATACTGCACTGAATGGACCCTGATAATATCCTAGGATACCTCATTAACAGCATGAAACATGACTTATCACAGCCACTAGACTCACTATTTAACAACAGCCTTCAGACAGGCTTTGTGCCAAGCAAATGGAGGACTACAACTGTCATCACTCTGCACAGACCTGTAAGTCTAACTAGCCTCATATGAAAAGCCATAGAAAGAGTTGTCATAGAAATGGTAAACAATGACATAGGAAACCTTCAGTCACTGTATCCAGCCCAGTTTGATTTTGTCAAGGGCAAAACCTGATGGACTTTTTTGAAAAGGTCGCAAAGCAATGGATGAGGGCAAAATGGTGCATACTGCATACCTTGACCTAGCCAAAGCATATGACACAATACCCCATTCAGGCATTGTAGACAAACTCACAAAATTAGGTATAAACCCCTATGTAATTCAATGGATAGCCAACCGGCTCACAGATAGGATCCAAGAGATTATGGTAGAGGAGTCTACCTCCACAAAGAGGTCAATCATTAACCAAGTCCCTCAAGGCTCAGTGCTGGTGCTGCTCCCTTTGGCATCTACTTCTCTGATGTCAAGGCCAATGTCAAGGACATCTGGTTGACCAAGTCTGCAGAAGACTGCAAACTAGGTGCAGTCATAGAATCCTCCAGTGACACAAATACCATTGAAGAATTGATAATGTACCCCTAAAAGTAAATCCAGTGGTCAGGGATTTGGAAAACAGTAACCTGGCCTTTGACCATCAAGTATCTATGGTAGTAAGGAAATCATTCTAATATTGTGCAACTTATAAGCAAGAGTATGGCATATAGGTCCAAGGATGTCATTGTTCCACTGAACTCAGCCCTTATCAGGCCAGTCACAGAGTACAATGCTCCCGTTTGTATGAACCTGACCAGGCATATGCCACAATTGAAGAGTACACAGAGGATCCAAACAAAAAGAGTACATGGCCTAAACAACATATCCTTTGCAGACCACCTCAAAGCCCTATCACCGTACTCGGTATCTTACAGATTGTTAACAAGTGATCTATGCCTGGCCAAGAAGGCATCCTCCGATCCTGCTTTGATGGACTTAGTTACACATCCACAAAACAAATGGCATCAGAATTACCTGATCTAGGCACCTAAACTTCATCTGCAACATAAAATGGATGTGTTGGTGGGATACATATGTGTCTCAGAGACTTACCCTTTCTCTGAAACAGGCTTCCCATCCATATGAAGCAGAGTTCTTTCTTAACCCAATTCATCTGCAACTTGAGCCAGTGGATGGAGAATCAGAACTTTACCCCTGGTCTGGCAACTATGTCTCTAGTAGACAAAAGTAGCCTACAAATGCTTGACCACCAATTCTAAGCCTACCTATACCCCTTAAAATAACCCTAGTGTTTCAAAACCTGTCACATACGTTTGAGAAGCATAGCTATGTTTAAAAGGCCCCATGGGGTCATTAACCTAGTAATCACCTATGAACATGTGAAGTACCAGTCCATCACATTTTTTTTTTGTTACCTGCTTGTAGACCATTCTGATGATGAAAAATATATCATCATTTCCATGGGATACCTGGAGATAACTGAGAGGTCACAATAAGGAGGGGTTAAAGCTCTATGTCACCCAAATTATAAATAAAGCTATGGCATCTAGATCCAAGGAAGTTATAGTACCAATCTACTCAGCTCTTATCAGACATTATTGAGTACAATGCCTTCTTTGGCATATCCCTGATTGGGTATTGGAACAGTTTAAACGCCCACAGAGGTTCCTCACCAAGAGAATCCAAGGTATTAACACATTGCCCTATACACATCACCTTAGAGCCATGAATCTATACTCAGTCTCCCACAGGTTGTTGAGAGGTGATCTGTGTTTGGCATACAAAGTATCCTTAGATTCAGACTTGATGGAGCTTTTGCACAGCTGCAAAACAAACAGCACCAGAAAAATAAGATCCAGGGATTTGAACTTTGCTTGCAACATAAATAGAGCATGCTGGAGAGACAGATGTGTCTGTCAGAGGATCCTCATACTCTGGAACAAGCTCCCCATCCATGTGAAGCAAAGTCCATCCCTAACCCTATTAAAATGTAACCTTGACCACTGGATGGGAAATCTTAAATTCACCCCTGGGCTTTCTGCCATGTCTCTTATAGACCGAGGCTGACAGTAAACATTCCCTATTTAACATACCCCCTACATAACGTTTTAGCAACCTCCTAAGTAACACACTCCTCCTAACTAATATAATCCTCCTAAGTAACATACCCCTCCTAACAAACACAACCCTGCAATTAAGATGCATGTGTTACAAGGGGACTCAGTTGGGTTGGGTTGTGTGGTTAGGCATATAAAGGCCTTGGAGGTCATTAGCCTAGTATATACTTATGAACCTATGTGCTACCTATGCTATGTATATAAGGGAATGTTTTTTAACAGTATGTGAATGAAGAAGTCCAGTTGTAAAGTGAAGAAAGCAACCTTCTTCTTTGTGAAATTAATAAAAGAGTTTTGTCTCTGGCATAGTTTCCAGGTCACTGGTGCTTTTCTGCTACTTTTGGGTGGCAATATTCGTTTTATACTTATGAACCTATTAGACTCCAGACTGGATGGGGGTATGAATATAAAAGGTTTTACCTATGTTAAATGAGAGAAAGCAGTCTGAAATTATAAACAGCTAAGTGCACACACAGTGTGGCCAAGCATTTTCAATTACTTCATGTCTAAACATGAGTTAAAAGTTGTAATATATGATGATGAAATCTTACTTAGGATTGAATCAGAAACATCCAGACTGGAAAGTGCAATAGAAGCTGAGTAAAGACATCAGAGTAAGCCTAAGGTGTAATGGACATGAGAGACAAAGAGGTTTTGTAAGTTGTCAAGTATATAAAGCAGGTACATAATATAAAAAGTACTGTGGTGGGAACCAGGGTCAGCCCCTCCCGAGAAGTTGGTGGATCTTGAATAATTTCCAAGACTGAGAAATTGTCTTTGAGGAAACATATAAGATAAAGTAGATAACTAATGGGTCGAATGATTGCAGAAATGCAGATATGTTGGTTTTGCTGATAGTTTAACACTGAAGTAATAAACAGTGCTCTGTCTTAATTTTAATTTAGTAAAAAGGTGACACATTTTCTCATGACCCTCAGAAGCAGTAAGATCATATTTGTTGGATACCATTTACTTACACGAGGTAGCAGTGCAAAAGGACTGCAAAACAATATGTGAAAGGAAAATTCAAAAAAATACTTGACACTTAAAATATGATAGCTTGCATGTCTGTGCTTGCACTGCAAAAATATATTATCTCCAGCCTTGATGCTTAAGGCCATAGGAAGCTTTCATTTTAATTCATTTTCATTCATTACTTAGTGACTCAGACTGTTTTGCATGTTTTGCAACCATACTAGATTTTTGCATCAGAAAGAGGGCTTTTCCCTTTTATGTTTCTTCTACACATGTCAGTTCTTGGAATTTTGACAAGATGTGTTCTATCTTATTCAAAAAGGCTGGTCTTAATGAGAAACTACTCCATCACAGGTAATATAGCTAAAGATTTTCAGCTGTAATATCACAAATCAAACTTTAACAAGTATTTCAAGAGCATTAGGAGATAAAACAGTAGTTAAAGTGCTTGATTTATAACAAAACACTATACATAAAACATCATTTTTATTTGTTGATGATTTTAAAAATACAATGCAGTCAGTGCATTTTTTTAATTAAAATCACTTTCCTTATAAATTGCAACAACACTGATGAATACCAGGTATCTATTTATCTAACTTTAGTTATAGTTTTATGCTTTGGTAATGGAGGATGCTTTTCTTTAGCAAGCATTCACAAATTGTACTCATAACTCTTGGGAACTGACCTTAAGTTGTGGAATAGAATGAGAGCTTGTCATTTCCTGTTTTTTTTTGTATGGAACCCTCCTTGCTTATTAGGCCCATCACTGAATATAATACCACCTTCAGCATGTATCTTGTTAAGCAATTAAATCATTTTGTGAGATCTCAAAATTTCATAATCAAAAGATCCACACCGTCACATTAATAGTGCCATCTGTCTAACAGGTACCAAACTCAACGTATCCAATTTCTGGAATAAGTTTCTCTTACATATCAAACAGACTGCTTCTCTGGCAACCCTTAAAACCAGTCTGGATGACTATATAGGTGAATGAAAATTATCACCTGGGCTACATGGGGAAAATCTACTTAATAGGAGATACTATTGATTTCACTGCAATATTGATTGATATGGTTGAGCTTCTTGATAGTTTCCTTGACTGTAAGTGTAGTAAGAACAGGAAAACCTATGAAACGAGAATTTAAATAAATCATGTCTAAGACACAATACAGAAACAAGCAAAATGAGAATTACAATCGAAGTGAAGATGCCTCATGTGTGTATAGTCGTATACAATATGACAGAGTTATTGACAGACAAAACACACCCCTTCAGTGGCACAGTGACATCATATTTGGTTTTGGTAGCGTGTTATATTTCTAATTATTTCACTTAGATCAGACAACCTTTATGTGTGTGTGTGTGTGTGTGTGTATATATATATATATATATATATATATATATATATGTATGTAGAGATAAATGCAATACTGTTTTGAGGTACTGGTTAATCCCATTAATTATTCTAAGTGATGGTGTTATATTGTGCCTATCAGTGTAGTGCCATGTTCTGATAATTTGTTTAATACACTGTATATTTACACTGCATTTCTGTGGTTTTGTATCAGTATACTTTCTGTTACAACTACTTTGAGATTACATGCATACACTTTTTTACCATCACTCTTCTCTCATATTTCTATGTTTTCTCTTGCTATGACTTACTGTGGTCCTTCCTTCATCTCTTTTTTGTATAATAAGTAGAAACTTTATTGTCTCAATATAATTTTACAGCTTAGTAGAGTTTATTTTTTCTTCCTTTCATTTCAGAGCGTGTTTTCACTACACCTACATACAAGTTTACTGTGATTTTGTCATTGTTGCATAACCTACGGTCACTACATCTGCATACAAGTTTATGGAGACTTTGTCATTATTTTATGTAAGCATAGTTATCATGAAGAACCTAGCTGAGTATTAACTTCAATCAGTTAAATACATGCCTGCTCTGTGATATAGTAGGACCCCTTACTAAGTTAGTCACTGTGCCCTTTTGCGTGACCAGTAGACTATACTGCGTATGCCAGATATTTAGTCTCAGGAAATGAAAGTAAACCTGTTTTACTTGCATCTCTTTGTTAATTGCTTTGTTCTGGCTATAGAGTGATTGCACTCACTTATAAATTGACCTATAAATTGACTTGAGGGTGGGTGCTTCTCTGAAAATCCCTCCTATTTTATTAACCTCCATGGTTTCTGTCAAGTTATACAACCCCCTACCAGACTTCACAAACATAGCAAAATGAATCAATCATAGACTGGACACTTACAAACAAACCCTCTCTCTGTCACTAATCTGGCTGTTTCCCTGACAGTCTAAGTGATCAGCAACCCACTTACCTTCCTAGGTACCGCATTTGCCCTACTAAAAATATCATTTACAAACTTGTCCGCAAGAAAAGTCATTTATCTCCTGAAGTCTTCAAATTCCCTCTGCAACAATGTGACTGGTCCCCTTTAAAATATCTGCACCTTGACTTGGCTGTTCAGTATTAAAATGACAAATTCCTCAGTATCCTAGACAACCTAGCTCCCCTTAGAAAGACCTGTTCTAAATTCAGGCACATACCATGGCTTACCAATGACTCCAAGCAGTTCCTCAAACAGGGAGACAGAGCCTGGTCTGTATACAACAAGACCAAAAATCAAGACTCCCTTCTTAACTACTGTCAATTACACAACCTTGCCAAAAAACAAATCAGGCACGACAAAAAGCTATACTATACAACAATGCAACAAAAACATCAAAACAATCCCCAGAAATTTTGGGGAGCCATCAAACAACTACTAAAGCCTGGCTAGATCACAACGCCAGCTCCAACCACAACAAATTCCTCAGATAGCATTGACCCCCCCCATCTATTCCTAATGAATCAGACAGAACCTTCAATTCCTTTTCAATCAAACCAATTCAAACTAATTCATCAAAAAACATCTTTCCAAACGTATTCCCTCCTCTCTCGCAGCTGACCATCTCCCCAGTAAATTTCTAAAGCTAGCAGCAGATGCCATTTCCTACCCTATATCTTTCCTAATAAACCATTAAGTGCTGGGCAGTACATCCCCAAACTCTGGAAAGTCTCTTATATCATCTCTCTTCACAAAGGCGGCTCCTCTATTGAGTTCTCTAACTACAGACCAATTGCCCTTCTCCCTCCCATGACCAAGATTCTTGAAAAATGCATACACAGACAACCCCTTGACTATCTACTAAGCAATAATCCCTATCTACATCTCAGCATGGCTTTAGACCTAAATGCAGTACAACGACTGCCCTTGCTAGTTTTACAAACTCAATCAACCAAATTAGAAATGACAACCAGCTCATCTCGTCTGCCTTTCTTGATATGTCTAAGGCCTTTGATACAGTGTTCCACCAAAAGCTACTAAATGAGTTAGCTTCCTTAAACCTAACTCAGCCAGCCCTCTTCTGGTTTCTCAGCCACTTAACTGACCATGAACAGGCAGTTAAGTGGCAAAATGAACTCTCTACCCTTTTACTGATCTTAGGAGGAGTAGCCAAAGGCTCAGTTCGCTGTCCATTGCTCTTCACCAAATTCAGTACAGCCACCCAGCATGCAACTACCGTCCGATATGCAGATGAATCCTCCCTCATATGTTCCGCTCCCTCCCTACCAGAACTCCTGCAAGCAACCCAACAATCTTTCCAAGACATTGAAAAATACCTCTCAAACTATCAACTCACACTCAGTCTAAATAAAACAAAATGCATGGTCTTCACTAATAGCAAAGTTCCTGATAACTCTCCCCCCCTTTACCATTTACTCAGCCAATAAAACTAAAGTTGAACTTGTCCAGCTCACCAAACTCCTTGGAGTCACAATTGACAACAACCTAAAATTTGATAAACACCTCACTAACTATCAAAAAGGTCCACATTAAGCTAGACTTACTTTACAGAGTCAAGCCATACCTAACTGAGGCCACTAGACATTCCATAGCTAGGACTCATCTACTCTCTACCCATTTTTATGTCTCACCAATATTCATTGATCTCAGAAAATCAGATTTAAACAAACCGGAGTCCTGCTATAACAAAATCGCAAGATTCACTACTAACCTCTATTACAGATCACATCACTACACAGCATTTCATAAACTAAACTGGACTGAACTACGCAATCTCCTGTCCCTCAACCAACTAACTTTCACTCATTCCATCTTCCACCATCCAGACAACTGTCCAGCACTCAAAAGCTTAGTACAGCCCTACTCAAATGGCAGGCTACTAAGATCCTCCAACTACTACTCAAAGTAAATAAATCTAATAATTATTGCAGTAACTCTCTGTTCTCCTACTAAATATCTAAGTCTTGGAATCCCATGTCTCAGACAATATTAAATTCTAGCAATGCATCTAAATTTAAACTACTGCTTAAGGAACACCTTACCAAAAACTGGCTTTGCTCCTGTACTAATATAGACTGATCATTCTGTCCTTCCTTGTTCTTACAACCAAAATATATTTTTCCCTTACTAAATTCTAACTTTCAAACTATCCTTTCTCTTATGGAATTCCAGTTTCTCTCTACCTATCTCAAGCTCATTACTGCTTCTATCTTTATCTACCTATCTGAAGCTTCCTACAGTTTCATCATATTCCCTCCTTCTTGTACATCACCTGAGTATTGCCTTAGCTATCATTGTTTAGTACAAGTATCACTAGCATAGTAACAATCAGCCATATTCTTGTTCATATATGTGTATCCACCAAAACCATGCTATTGATCTACTGATCAGTCTTTTCTCTATGATGGCACAAGCTATTTCACGCTAGTTTATTTGCTAGCTTTCTTTTTTCCCACTTTATATTACTCTCTCAACTTATATTGCTTATGTATAAATTATTTATTACCTATATTTACCAAAGTTATGTATTCTTGATTGTTTATCGATTTCTTGTATTGTTTTTACTGTGTTTTAGTAATGGAGCTTTTCTCCTTGGTCCTACACTAAAAAAGGGCCACTGGCCCAGTCGGACATCCCCGGTAAACAAATGTTAAATAAATAAATAAATAAAATAAATATTTGTTGACTATGCCCAGATATATCTGCACACATAGTATTATATTATATATATATATATATATATATATATATATATATATATATATATATATATATATATATATATATATGTGTGTGTGTGTGTGTGTGTGTGTGTGTGTGTGTGTGTGTGTGTGTATATATATATATATATATATATATATATATATATATATATGGGATCTGTATGGATCCCCAAATGGCAACATCACCGAAACAGATTCGGCCGGGCATACTTGCGTGAAAGTGCTTTTCACCGAAGAAGCACTTTCGTGTAAGTATGCCTGTTGCGGAGATCGCACTACACTGGGGATAAGGGAAGATTCCCTTTTCCCCACTGTAGTGCAACCTCGTAGTGAGAATAGTAACGTAGAGGGGTGTGGGTGGTGCAGGGGGGCTTGCCCCCTTGCAAAAACGTAAATGTATTTTTTTTTAACACACTTTAACAAAAGCGCTTTTCGGTGAAAGCGCTTTCGTTAAAGTGTATTTGGTGATTGTGGATTCGGACTACTGAACTTTCGTTCAATAGTCCTAGATCTATATATATATATATATATATATATATATATATATATATAATGTCTAAAGATAAATGCAGCATTCATATCAGCTGTTTCTGTGAGTCAAAGCCAAAAAATGTGACTCTTATGCATAAATGTGTGTGCATACATATTTGTGGTGTGTGAGTGTTCATTCGTGAGTGAGTGTGCATGTGCATGCCTGTGTGTGAGGGTTAAATCAAATCAAATGAAAATCTGTATGGAATACATGTTTTTTTTTAAGAATTTCTAAGGTCAGACACAATTAATGAACAAATAAAGTAACTTCCAGTCTTGGCAGTGGTGAAGATAATTTAATTAGTGCCATATTCAGTTTAGTAAAAAAAAAAAAATCACCATTAGCTGTTTCTAAATGCTTATCATTGTCAGTATTAAATCAGACCCTGCGTGTTGGGCATTGCTGTACCTATCACATTAATTTAATGAATAACTGATAAGGAATGTCAATAACTGAATTGTTTTGCTCATGTCTTACATGTTTTACACCATCGCTTGCCTTCTTATCAATGAGTAATTCCTGGCACCATAATCAAGCAAATGATCTATTTCAAACTCCCTCCATCAGCACATGCAGAATGGTATCCAGGTAAATCATTATGATCTATTAAACATATAGTATCATTATGTTCTATTAGACATGTAATAAGACCTTTGCTATCATGCTAACTTTCTTTTCTACTCTACTTAAAGGCAAGCAATATGGCATTGTGAAACAAAATGGAAAAAGATGAACATTCAGGGACACATTTTATACCCTCTTTTACTGCTGAATGCTGTCATCATCAAAAATGGTTTTCATATGTTCACAGGGCACTTGACAGATTTTTTAATGTCTGCTGTAACAGTTCACAAAACCAATTTGAGTAGACTGTTCAGTGATTGATTTGGTGGACCTTTATGTATTACTTGTTCACAAGTGAGTTAAAGCAAAGTTAACACTTTTCAGCTATGACTTCAGCCAACATTTAAACCCAAGATGATTGTGCAATTATATGAATTATCATCTGAAACACAATGCAGGTGAGATAAAATGTAGTGTATTCTTAATACACACTGCTATGCAAGGATTCAAAATGTGAAGCCCAAATAAATGTGTTTTATTGTCTTGCTGGATCTCATGGGCGATCCTCGGCTCCGATTTCGGCCTTTATTAACGAGGGCTCCTTTTACTTTAGCGAAGGCACCTTTACAAATTAGATGATGCAACCTATGTTTACCTGGTTAATCCTGTGCCGCTTAGTTTATGTTCTCCTTTGTTGTGTGACCCAAGTAGTTTTTTGTCAAAGAAAAAGCGATTTCTTTATTTATTTCCCCTTGTTTTAGTTCAGGAGTCTGTGTGTTGTTTTGGTTTTTATAGTCCCTGTGTGTTCAAAACCTTGGTATTTCCTTGTGTTCAAGTGCCTTTTATTTGTGTGTGCCTAAAGGCATGAAGTTTCCTATGGAGGCAAGGTCATGCGGATCAGAAAATTGTGTGCCAATGTTGGGGCTTGTCTGGTGACTTCATCCTAGCTTTCTTGTGAAGGAAGGCAGGGTTGTTGCAGGAAAGCCTCAGACTACGTACACTCCTTTCCTCGCAAGGCACTCCTCGTGCTGCGAGATCTTCAAAGGAGTGGCTCCGAGGCAGGGTCTGCAGGACTCCCGTCCGACACGGTCAGGGTTGCGGCTCCGGCTGGAATCCGTGCAGGAATCAACCAACTCCTCCGTGGCTAGCTCCGCTTAAAATTCCATCGCCGGCTCCATGTCTGGACCGCCTTCTAGATCTGCGGTCCCCTTTGCTTATCAGAGTCGGTCCTTTCGGCCCCGGGTCCCCTCTCGGCCCGGGCCGGAGCCGCTACCCTCGGGAAGTCTTGACGAAAATCTGACCCCTTCCGGCTAGGATGGTAAGCAGGAAGTTGAAATCGCCCAGGCACGGAGCCGCACTCATCCAGCCCGTCTCTCCAGAACTTGGCGGTTGTATCACCCCTTGAACTTCCTCCTCCGACTCCACACACCCTCCACTCCTCACTCGGTCCCTTTCGCTGACTTGGCGCCCGAACCATGGGCAGCTTCTGTTCCGTCATCCTCGGCTCTCCCTCATGCTCTGAGGCCGATCTTGTCTGACCACACTTCCTTGTCGAGTTCCCTTGTCGGCTCGAGGGGCTAGTGTTGGGACCGAATGCTCCATGCTCTCGACCAACCCGGACCGCTGCGGCACTCTCTCTCTTCTCGGCTCCCGACTCCTCAGTGGAGCCAGGAATTCCTGTATCCTTTCGAGGAGCGGGGATATCCCGGCCTTGTCCTGCCATGGATCGGGGTGGCCTCAGGGAGGGCCTATAAGGGTGACTTGTCCTGGCCGATGAGCCTTCTCCGGCCCTCTTGAGCTCCTGTGGACCCTTCTTGCCAGCCTCTGCCTCTCTCGCCCGGGGATCATTCCCCTGAGTTTCCCCATTGGGAATGAGGTCCTCTTCTCCAGTTTCTCCTTTCCTCCCCATCGAGTTATCGGGAGATTCCAAATAAGAAGGGAGGCACAGGTGATTTGAGTCTTCTAGGCCTCCTGATCAGGTCCAGGAACCAGATGGGAGGTTTTCTTAGTCCCCCTGTGAGATTTCTCCTTCAGACCATCCTTGAGCTCCTCAAACAGAGGGGGATGAAGCCCTCACGCTCTCCCCTCTGAGGAGTCTCCTGGATCGGCTGGAGGAGGCTCCCCTGAGGACGTTCTCCACCTCCTCTCCACCTCCCTCCTTCGACGACATCGTTGGGGTAGTGGCTTGGAGAGCGGGGGGCAGCTCAGATTCTCCCCTGAGCTGTCCCAAGTTTCAGACCATCCAAGTTTTCTCAAACTCGGCCCCTCTGTTTTTCTGTTGGTCTCTCCAAGCCCTAGTCTCTGTACCACTAAGAAGGAACTGGCGGATCCTACCCTAAGGGCCTCCCTGGCGGACAAGGATTCTGGGACCATAGACTAAGAGGGAAATGCGGATGTTTTCTTCAGCCTGTCCCAGGATGTTTTCCACAGCGTGTGTGGCCCACTTCATGTCAAACGGAACCTTTCCAACTTCACCTGTGCTATAAGAGTCAGAGATCTCCCTGCTGCTGGGGTTCAGAAAAGGACAGTCTTCTCTCACCTCCCCTGTGAAATTCTCAGATCCTCCACAGGGCTCTGATTCCTATCCTTACGTGATGGAGCTGCTATGAGATGAACTGACGAGCCTCAAGAACCATGCCAAGCCTGGATCTGGCTTTGTGCGGCCTATGGACTGGTTTAAGCGTTTCCTTCAGCTGGGGTTCTTTCCCGGTTACCAGTTTCAGCAGTTGCACTGACAGTACCCAACCTTCCATAGGTGTCCGCCCGGCGGCTACCTTGTTTCTGTTGGAGTCCATTTTGTCCAACTAGACCATATCTTGACCAAGCCTGGATGAAGATACCAGGTCATAAAGCCCCTTGGGTACACTGGACACATGTGGTCCATTTTACCCCCAGAGGCCCAGAACTCAGGTGAAATAGACACACGCCAGGCAGGGAGCAGGTCCCTAGAGACACAGCTGTTAATTCCCATTCTTCCTGAACCAGAGACCCAGAGGTGTTGCCAGAAGGCCGACTAGGGCATCCGGCAGGGAGGAGGGCCTGTACCCAGTAGGCTCCTCAGAGTCATCAACAGATAATGTGGGTCCTGTCGACCCCCATCGGCCACTTAAAATCCGCTGGGGTATCTTGTACCTCAACAATCCCTCCCCACATCTATCCCAAGCCAAAACAGATATGGCAGAATGTTGCCCGACTCTCCTGGGAGGGAAAAACGTCAGAAGTCGGGCCTGCTCGGGGCAACCCATTAGGATCCGGCGTCTACTTTCGGGGGGTCAAGGGTCCCCAAAACAGTTAAGTATTGGGAACCAGAGCAGGACCTGAGCAGTTGTCACAGAGGAGCAGTTCCGGGAGATTCGGATGGTCGCGCTTTTTTGGTCTGGTCCTTTCTGGGCAGGACAAGAGGATGTATAGACCAGACGGCAGAGGCAGCGTATTATTCCTTAAGATTCACAGAAATTCAGAAAGGTTTCTCAGCTTCTTTGGCTGGGGACCAAGGACAACAATTCAAGGAGCCCGCTCAAGAAGCCTCACTTCAGCCCCCAGAGTGTTTACCAAATGCAGTTTGCTGGTCTTTGGCATCTGGGAAAAATTAAAGACCTCTCCAAGACGGCAGATTGGGCAACTCAGCTCCCCAGAGGCCCACCAGGTGTCAGCGCCTTCAGACCAGAATCAGCTGAGACAGCCACCAGGGAGTTTCAGCTTTTCGCGACCAATTTCTCTCCTTCTCTGCCACCTTGCCAATCTTCTTACACATTTATAGACAGCAGAATTCATTGCAGTAGCTTTGAAAAGCCATTTGGACAGATGGTTCTGATACGGACATCCAAAATTCCAATTTTACAGATGCAGAGCAACAAAGACAGCAGAAAAGCAGATTTGGACTGAAGTATTAGTCAAAATTCTGATACCCATGCAATCCATCAGACTGTCTACGGCAACTGGCTGCGTCTTCTGCTATGCTGGCTCGAATGCTATTGTATCTGCAGGTCTAGTGCAGGCGTGAGGATTCAATCGACCTACAGTCATTGCACTAGGTATCTGAATTGGTGGATATCTTCCCTCTTCTTCATCAGATTTTCCACTTTGTCTCCCTCCTCTTGTTACTTTACAGTCACTGGAGTCCTCCTCACAGTCTCCCTCTGTTTCACGAAAGGGGCAGGATGGACAGCGGGATGGGATGCCTCTCTATGGCAGTGGGGCGTATTGATGGGAGACTGATGTCCTGGAGGACATGTTACCCATCCCTCCACAACTTTTCTTCCCAGGGGAGCTTTGCAGTACGGACCGGCATGTCGTGGTTTAGTCACAAACTGACAGAGTAGCCAGTTATCCACAACATCGGCTCTCGGGCTTTTGGCGTAAGGCGAAGGGACCAGGTCCTATCCATGGTCTATAGCCTCTCCCTCCCGGCAGGTCCATTGTTCCTTTGGCGGGTTTCTGATAGCAATCCATTCTGATGCAGAAAATCCAACCTCTCCTGGATCAATCTGGCAACAGATCTTCATTCTTCAAGTGGGTGCACTCCTTGACTGCGCGTCTTTTTGGATCTTTTTGCTGAAGTGGGCACCCCTTGTTGCCATCTTTTTTACCTTCAACAACAAGTGCTCCCCAATTTTCTAGCAGGCCTCTCCGAGAAGGGGAACTTCTATGCGGCCTTCCCCCTTTTCCCTCTTTTCACTTTCTTCTGCCAGAAGCCACGTTTTGAGAGCCGGATTTTGAGAGATTTCAAGTTGATTCGCTTTATTTTTGGTTTCCGTCTGATTTGGTTTCGTCTGTTGGCCTCCCACCTTCTGGTGCCCCCTGCCCTCTGGTTCCACCCCACCATCTGGGTCAGCAGCACGGTCAGTGAGGGCCTCTCCCACCTCCTGCTCTCAATCTCCACTTCCTTCTGCTCACCGTCCCTCTTGGTTCTCTTCTCTTGCTTCCTCAGAGACATCGTCTCTTGATACTCAGTCTTCATCTTACTTAGATCTTTATTTTATGCTAGCAAGTGGCGGCGTTTTTCTATTAGCATTTATTCAATTTTTGGGATATTTTCTTTGAATATATCCATTCTGTTTTGTTCTGATTTGGAGGTTCATTTTTGGATTGAGGGTTTCAGTTTTAAGTTAAAGTACAACTGTTATAGCACAACTGGCTCATATTGGCTTGCATGACAATATTGTGTAACATATAGATTATGCAATCATAAGGAGTTTTCTTTCTTTCTGAGAGACGTTTTGTTTTCCACAGTTCATGTTCCATCTGTTCCATTGAGCCACCGGGGATACAGGCCTTGGGGGCAGGTGCTAGGGACGCCGGCATCCAGAAGATTGACAATTTAACATTTAGAATTTAGAAGTTTAACATCGCGTTCCGTGTTGTACTCTCCTCTTTCTTCCTTTTCTATCTCCCTCCCTCCCCCTAGCCTGGACAGATCTTGAAGAGTTCTATCAAGGTTGTTTTCTCGTTCCTTCACATAGCTGACCTTTTCTTTTATGATTTTTTTTTCCCTTTGTTTGTGTTAGTAGTAGTCAAGTAGGGGGGTTAGGTTAGCTACCAAACGAGATCTAGGGTCCCTCGCATTGCATCATGGGATATAGGGTTGCCTCGAGCTGGAAAAAGGAAGCTAAAGCAAAAAGAGTGCGGAGTGGAGGGAGGAAGCTCTCCAACCCCCATCAACAAGAAGAGAAGACAACTAACATGGGCGTTATGGTAGTGGTAGGTACATAAATTATATATATATATATATATATATATATATATATATATATATATATATATATCTTCTACACAGCATATTACAATTCAGTTTATTTAAATCAACTTTGTAATGCACTGTGGATGCATTCATGCATGATATAAATACATTGACTATTACCAGAGTACTTAAATGAACAAACCACAAATAAATAAACATATTATAAATTCTACAGGGCAGAAGAGACAAGCACATTCCAAACATATATGAGCCTGACTTTCAGGCCAGTAAGGGAAACATGGACATTCATTTAATGTTTAACTGATTATATGGAGTGCCAATGCAACATACAGGAAGCAAGGCAGTCAAATAACAAGTACTTCCTTATCTTTTAAGAATAATGCGGTTAAAAGAAGATGATAAAAAGAGTCTGCTTAAAAAAGAAGGGATCTAGGCAGCAAGGCAAGAGTATAAAGTATAGGAAAGGGAGACATAATGGATGAAAATATGTGGTGAATAAAAAAGTGAGCTAGTGTACATTAGAAGTAAGGGGTAAAGATTAGAAAGAAGGGAAGGAAAAAGTTAAACTAAGTAAGAAATCAACAAAGAGTGTGCTATTAAGGTGCATGGCTAGTAGTCCTAGATATACTTTTGTGGGATTTAGCTTATGAAAGGATGTCCAAAACAAGACTTTTGGCCATATTTTTTGCCTATAACCTTACTAAATGGATTAAGTACTCCAGCATGGTGAGTGCTGATATATAATGAAACCTCAATAAAAATTAGTCTTTCACTGAATTAATAGCATATAATAACCTGATGATAGATAAACATAACAGTATAGGAATCACCTGGAAGGGCGTTATTAATAAACATGGAACATCAGATGTTAAGTTGTCTATCTCGCCTTCATTCTTGCTGGATGGGTTCGGAGCCGATCCTCGGCTCCGACTCGGCCTTCTACTAAAGCTCGAGAGCTATTTACCGGCTCGAGGCTTCCCCATATCCCACAATGCTAGGCGACAGATACCCAGATCTCGTTTGCCGCTTCAGCTACGAGGTTGCGATTTTACCGGCTCCAGGTCGTATAAATCTTTTCTTGTATTTTTACTGTCAATATTCTCTTATTTTTTGATAATCTTCCCTCTTAGTTTAATTAGATTGTGTACCCCTTGAGATCCCACTTAGAAACTCGTTTTTGTTGTTACAGAGTTTCTCCCCCCACCCTTTAGGGTAGTGTTAGGCCTTATTAGCTACTTTTACATAGTCTTATAGTTTGTTCTTGTATTATATATATATATATATATATATATATATATATATATATATATATATATATATATATATATATATTTGTTAGTAATAGTTATTATTATTACTGTTAGTTTTACCTAGTGCGTGTGTGTGTGCCTTGTTTTAAGCACTAGTTACCTGTTCCCTTTGGTATCCCTTTTTTAATATGTCTAAAGATACCAAAGTCTCAGGTTTCAAGAAGTGTGACTCATGCTGTCAGAAGATGTCTCTGACAGACGGTCACACTTCTTGTGTTTATTGCTTGGGCCCCCTACACCTGCAGGACTCTTGTTTGGTCTGCCACGCCTTCAGTCCGAGAGTCCTGCAGGAGCGTAGGAACAAGCTCATTTTGAGGGGCTTACTTAAGCCAGAAGGATCCCCGGCTAAGCCTCCGTCGGGAGAATCCTTAAAGCCCGCCAAACCGTCGGCTCCCTGTTTGGAGCCGTCACAGAGTGGAGCTCCTGCCTCCTCGTCGGTTCTGGCTGGAACCGACACTTCGAGACCTCAGTCGGCTCCGACCTTGGTGTCGGAGCCTTCTCTGAGCCATAAACGTTCAAGGTCCCCCTCTTTAGAGTCCGTTCATTCGGCTCCGAGGTCTCCATTGCTTCAATGGGAGCAGAGCCATAGGTCCCACTCCTCTTGGTCCTCCAGGCTATCCGATCATGACTTGGAGAGGGTGGTCAGTAGGCTCCTAAAGTTGCAGGCACTGGCCAAAATGTTGACCAGCCCTTCTCAACAGACTGTGGCTATCCCTGTGTCTTCAACAGTTCCTCCTCTGACTCTTCCACTGTGTTCAGAGCCGGAGCTCATTGGGGCTCGAATCGTCGGAACGTCGGAGCCGATACCACACCTTTTGGCTTCCTCGTCGGCTCCGATCTCTTCATTGGTTCTGTCCTTGGAGGGATCCAGGCGCCGAGACTCCCTCATTGGCTCTGAGGGGGCGAGTGGCATCGGACCCTTGTCCGACCCTGTTCTCCCTCTCGGGGCCTCGGCGCAGGTGAGCAGATGGCTCGGAAGGCGTGGACAGCCCCTGACACAGTGGAACCAACTCCCCGCAGGCCCACTAAATTCATTGCAGCCCCATCTGACAAACAGTTTCTGACAAAGGGTGTCCCTGTTGATGCCATGGTGGTGGCAGCAGCCACTAAGAAGGAGTTGGCTGACCCTTCGGTGCCTGTCCATCCACCTAATAAAGAATCTAGGACAATGGACAGGTACAGGAAGCAGATGTTTTCTTCAGCAACCTTTTCCATGCGGTCGCTGAATTATCTGTGCCATTTCACCCGCCTTCAAAGGGATCTTCTCAAGGAACTGGGTGATACCCTTCAGGATCCATCAGCTGCGGGGTCTCAGGAAAAGATTAACTCCCAGCTGGGGACCCTTAACTCTATAGTCAACTCCTCCATGCGGCTCATTTCTTATGCAGCCGATGGGGTGAGTAGGGCCGCAGTTACAGGCGTGGCTTTGAGAAGACATGCCTGGATGTGGTTATGTAACTTTGCTGACCCCTTTAAGGCATCCTTCACCAATACCCCTTCGATGGTTCGGCTTTGTTTGGACCACAGGTGAAGGATACCCTTACCAGGTGTGAGCAGGAAGGCAAGATTCTCTCTGCCGTGGGAGTCCGTTTTTCTACTCCCTCTAGACCATACCCTAAAGGTCAGAAGAGTGGAAAAATATGGTTTCGGAAACCCCAGGGAGTCGTGCCTGACACACGTGGCGAGTTTCCCTCCAGGGGCAGAGGAGGGAACAATAATAGATGCCGCCCGAGGGGCAGAGGGGGTCTGCAAAATCAGGGTAGCAGAGAATCTTTCTCTGACAAACCCTTTCAGCACCCCTGAGGGACTGCCCGACTGTCCACCTTCGGAGGCAGTTGGGGGAAAATTGTCACTGTACCCAGAAGCCTGGCAACTCCTCACACAAGACAAATGGGTACGGTCTATCATATCCGAGGGTTACAAAATCCCCTTTGTCCACACCCCTGTACAAACAAACAGGTCCCTTCCAGATGTTCCACCCGGTCTAAGGGAACAAGCAGTACTAGAAATTTCAAAACTGCTAGAAAAAAGGGCCATCCAGCCGGTCCCAGCAGACCAGCAAGAATCCGGGATTTACTCCAAGTTCTTTTTGGTACCAAAAAAGACAGGGGACTGGAGACCCATTTTGGATCTCAGCAGGTTAAACGAATCTGTTCAAAGAATGAAGTTCCGGATGGTCACGCTTCAGTCCATTCTACCCTTTTTGGGTCAGGACAATTGGATGTGCTCCATAGACCTTCAGGATGCGTACTACCATATCAAAATGGACAGATGCTCCAGGAGGTTTCTTCGCTTCCAGCTGGGAGCCAGTCACTATCAATTCAGAGCCCTGCCCTTTGGTCTCACCACAGCCCCCAGGGTGTTCACCAAATGCATGGCAGTGGTTACGGCTCACCTGAGATGGCGAGGATTCCAGGTGTTTCCATATCTAGACGACTGGCTCCTAACTGCTTCCACCAGGCATCAGCTACTTCGAGCCAGGGATTATACCATCCAAACTTGCTCCGAGCTAGGTATCTCTATAAACTTCGAAAAGTCTGCATTGTCGCCTTGTCAATCTATAACTTTTATAGGCGCAATATTAAATACAAAAGAGCTGTCGGCAAAACTTCCCTTAGAAAGAGTATCAGACATTCGCCAACATGTTCAAACCTTACTACAGTGCAAGAGAATTCAGGCCAGATTTGTACTGAAAACCTTGGGTCTCATGGCAGCAGCAATCACGTTACTTCCCCTGGCTTGTTTTCACATGCGGATTCTTCAATGGATGCTTTTTACCCAATGGTCTTTTCAACAGCTTCCGATGTCTCACAACATAATAATCACCCAATCATGCAAAGACCACCTTTCTTGGTGGATGGTCTCCTCTCAAGTACTTCAAGGCAGACCGTTTGTTCTTCCTCCTCCTGTTGCCACGGTGACAACGGATGCCTCCCTGATCGGGTGGGGGGGGCATTTTCAGGGCAGGACTGTCCAGGGCACTTGGCAACCCCTAGAGTACCACCTGCACATAAACGTCTTGGAGATGAGAGTGGTACTTTTAGCATTGCAAGCTCTTCAGGACTCTCTACCTACCGGGACTATTGCAATTCAGAAGAACAATACGTCTGTAGTGTGGTACATCAACAAGCAGGGCGGAACCAGGTCCTATCCCTTATGTCGAGAAGCACTCAGACTCTGGCAGTGGGCGATCTCCTCTCAACGGTTTCTGATAGCAATGCACATCCCCGGGAAGTCCAACGTCATAGCAGACAGGTTAAGCAGAGCCATTCTCATGCCTCACGAGTGGTCTCTCAATCAGTTAGTAGCGGACAAAATTTTCCGCAGATGGGGCCAACCTTGCTGCGACCTTTTCGCAACCCCTCTCAACAGCAAGTGCGATGACTTCTTCACTCTCTTCCCCCTCCCCGGCCACTCCCCCAGAGACGCTCTAGTTCACGATTGGCCCCGGGGGTCTTCTGTATGCATTCCCTCCTTTTCCCTTAATTCCAAAACTGATTCAGAAAGCGACCGCATTGGGATCCAGGATGATCCTTATTGCCCCTTACTGGCCTTGACAAATTTGGTTCCCATTCCTGCATCGTCACCTGCTGGAGCAGCCCTGGAATCTGGACCCAGTGCCAGACCTCTTGATCCATCAGTCGGGCGGGCTGCACCAATCCCTTCAGTCTCTCAACCTCACAGCTTGGTTGCTCCACTTCCAACCTTAGCCAGGCTTCCACATTTCTCAGCCAGTGCGTGAAATCATCCTTTCTTCGCACAAGTCTACTACCAGAAAGACTTATGCTAGTAAGTGGAAACATTTCTCTTTCTGGGCAGAGGCTAGAAATATAGACCCCTTTACAGCCCCTGTCCATAACGTTCTAGATTTTTTGGCAGAACTTTTTCGAGCAGGTTCCTCATATGCCACCATTAGAGCCCAGTTGGCTGCTATCGCTAATTTCCATGCTGGCCTGTCAAAGACCAGCATCATGTCCCAGAAACTTTGTAAAGCTTTTCTTAAAGGGACTACTTTACTTAGGCCCCCGGTTAAAGATCCCCCGCCTCTGTGGGATTTGAACCTGATATTAACTTCATTGATTCTCCCTCCTTTTGAACATGCGGCTTCCTGTTCCTTAAAATTACTCTCCTGGAAGACTCTCTTCTTAGTAGCCATCACCTCAGCTAGAAGAGTGTCGGAACTTCAAGCCCTCTGTATTCGTCCTCCTTATCTTGTTTTTCACAAAGATAGAGTTTCACTCAGGACTAATCCTTCCTTTTTACCCAAAATACCTTCTGAGACAAATCTGAATCAGGCTATTGATCTTCCTGTCTTTTTTCCTAACTATTCGAACAGAGCTGAACAAAAGTTGCACTATTTGGACGTTCACAGGCAATTACGTTTTTATTTGGATAGGACTAAACAAACAAGAAAATCAGACCAACTCTTCCTGTCCTATGCTGAGGGCAAGCAGGGCCTGCCTGTTTCTAAAGTAACCTTATCCAGGTGGTTGGCCTCTACTATTACTTTGATTTACCAACTGGGACATAAAGAACTCCCTACAAAACCAAAAGCTCATTCCACCAGAGCATTAGTTACGTCGGTAGCTTTTCAGGCAAGACTTCCAATGGAATCTATTTGTGCTGCAGCCCCATGGGCCACTCCTCATACTTTCATTTCACATTACAAGTTGGATATGGCCTCCAGGAGTCGAGCTGATTTTGGTTCCACTGTGCTCAAGAGTCTGTTCCGATGAGCCACCCAGGGCTAAGGTGCTAGGGACGCTGTCCCATCCAGCAAGAATGAAGGCGAGATAGACAACTTAACATTAAGAAGTTATGTACCTACCATAACATTCCATGTTAGTTGCCTTCTTCTCGCCTTCTTTCTTGCGTCCCACCCTATCCCCCTAGCCTGGACAGACCGAGAAGAATCCCCTTTGAGGCCTTCTTCCTCTGGTTGACTCTTTTCTAGGTTACGTCCTCCTCTGTTTTTAGCACTGTAGGTAAACCTTGTAGTGGGGACAGGTATCTCCATGGTGTTAGCTCTACCAAACGAGATCTGGATATCTGTTGCCTAGCATTGTGGGATATGGGGAAGCCTCGAGCCGGTAAATAGCTCTCAAGCTTTAGTAGAAGGCCGAGTCAGAGCCGAGGATCAGCTCCGAACCCATCCAGCAAGAAAGAAGGCGAGAAGAAGACAACTAACATGGAACGTTATGGTAGGTACATAACTTCTTATTCTCTGTTAAGCCAAGTTAAATAGATGTAAAGTATACAAATTCAAAGTGCAATCAAATTAAAGGTTATCCAAGTCAGAGTTAGATCAGTAATTTTTTTTAATTTCTCCTTTTTTTTTTGCATTTCTAGTACCATGACAGGAATAGACCCCATTTCTAAGCCAAAGTATGATTAAAATTCATGAAATCAGTATTGTTTCAAGCTGTGAGGTAGCCAGACGTGGTCTACCCAGCACCCACAATGTGCCCAGAACTGACCCCTTCTGCAATTCATGCAGAGTTACATGTATTGGTAACATATCTAAGTATGATTGTAAATTGTTTTATAAGACCCTTTGCTCCTACTACTATTGCAACTGTCTGGATATCCTTCTTCCATATTGCCCTCATTTCTGCCTGAAAATCCGGGTATTTTATGATTTTATGTCTCCCTGTATATAAGACACTATAGTCACTGGGCATAGCAATTTCAATGATCAATGCTAATTTTGTCTTCTTTTCATGGACTATGATATCTGGTTTTCTCGTATCTGTTTTCTGATCTGTCGATAATGGATGATCCCATGTGATATAAACTTTGTCATTTTCTATAATGCCTTGTGGCTCATGTTTCCAATGTTTTTCAGCTACTTCAATATTATAATGTTTGCTCAACCCCCAATGTAACAGTCTTACCACATTATTATGCCTTTCTATATATAGTCCTTCTGTCATTAGTATATCACAACCAACAACAAGATGTGCAACTGTTTCCAGTTCTGTTTTGCAAAACTTACATTTGTCTGTTTCTTCCACATATTCAATGGACTTTGTAAACCAACGTGTAAGTAGTCCACTATCCTCAGCCGCAATATTTTATCTTTCATCTTTTGGTTTAAATTCACCTCTCCTTAACCATTCTTGTGTTTGAACCTGATCAACATGAGATGTTCTAAGAGTTTTCTGTACTTGCAACTAAATTCATGCATTTTCCATATTTCTTGCCTTCTCACCTGATCCTTCACCTTATATTCTTTCTTTTGTTTTTTGGGACATGCAATTGCTGCCTGATTTTTATCTATTTCTGGTTTGATTTCCTTTCCCGCTTGATACCAATGTGCTTCAGCTAAACTAAGAAGGAAGTCATCTTAGACTTATTCTCCGCATGTTTTAAAACTTTCACAACATTTGGGTCTTGTGAAGTTAGTAGATATGTATGCAGTCCTACGATTGCAGATCTATACATGTAATCAGTTTCGAGGAGGCCCATACCTCATTCAGAATGGGGAATATGTAGTCTTGGTATACACTGATTTTTATAAATCATTTGATAAGCATGAAACATTTTTCTTGATTTCCTGTCCAACTGATCCAGTACCTTTTGGGGCCAGTCAATTACTCTAAAACTGTAAGTTAGGACAGGAAGAGCAAATTGGTTTATAGCTTGGACTTTGTTCCTAGATGTTACAGCTGTTTTCAGTATTAATTTTACTCTTTTAAAATATTCCTGCATTTTCTTCATATTTGTTCATGTTTTATTGTTGACCCTTCATCAATTCCCAAATATTTATACATTCCCTCTTGCTTAAGTTCTTTTATATCACATCCCTATCCCAAACTGATGATCTGAAGTAGTTAACTTCATTTGATCAGCAACCTGTGGGTTACGCATCCGATACGGATCCGAGCCGGCAGCATATCAAGCTAAAGATCTGAGCTCCAAGCTCCACCCCCTTACCCATACTACCCTGCAACCTCCTTCCAATCCTCAGATCTCGTTTACCGCGGCTTTGACAAGCACAGGATTCCTCGAGCTCCAGGCAAGTTAAGTATTTTACAGTTTTATAGATAAAACTTTGGTTACTTAGTTGTTTGTGTGTGTGTGTGTGTGTGTGTAGTATTTTTCTCTTGGGGTAGATATTCATTTTCTTATTACTTTACTCTATACCCTCCTTATCCTTCTCTATCTATCCGTATCTCTATCACCAGTAGGCCCCTTTTCCTTCAGGTGTGCGTGTGAGTGTGTGGTATGGCTGATAGCCAAAAACATACTTTTTCTAAGTGCACTGAGTATGGCCATAAGCTGTCGCCACTGGTCACACTCAGTGTGTTCTTTGCTTGGGGGTGGCCCATCTTTTCACAGGCTGCCAAATTTGTGCAGCCTTTAACCCCCGGGCTTTGAGAGACAGGAAGAATAAGCTGATTCTGGCGGGCCTTCTACCCACGGAATCGGCTTCTTCTTCCTCCTCTCCCTCTGTAGTGACAACTGCGGCTGCGGTTGCCCAACCATCTGGCCCTCCTCCCCTGGCTGGGACTCACCCTCCCACCTCGCCCCAGGAAGATCGAGAGGCGAAAAAAGACAGGAAATAGAGAAGGGAGAGAGAGAAAGAGAGAGAAAGGGACAGAGAGAAGCAACAAACGGCGGGCCGAATTGGACCCCTCGGCCTCTCCCACCAAGGTTCTCCCTTCCCCATCGAGGACTTCCAAGCCTTCCTCCCCATGGCCCCATTCTCCATGCTTTTCTCTGGAGCCGGAGGAGGAGGCCCGGCCATCTTCAAAGTCATTGCATCGGCCCTCCCGACCGGCTTCGGTGGCCTTGTCCAGATCTACTAGAAGCCTCTCGGAGGCAGATATGGAACGGATGATGTGTCACTTTTTACAGACTCAGCTGCAGATGGGAGTGTTGCTGCCTCCCCCCCCCTTCCAGGGGGGAGTTCAGCTCCACTGTTTGCCCTGATAGCTCCTTCTCCGATCCACTACTGGGTTTCGGAGTCTTCAGATAAGAGGAGCCTCAGAGTCAGGGAGTCGGCGCCAATGGTTATCGCTACCTCGATGCCGGCCATGCCCTCGAGTCTATCGGAGCATCGGATTTGAGGGGACGAGTGTGTCTTCGTCTCCATTGTCCACTCGTATCCGAGCGCTTCAGCTCCGACTCCGATCCTTTTGTCAGATCCGAGGGTGCCAGCCACCTGTCTTAGAGAGGCCGGTTCCCCTTCAGCAATCGATGTTGTGGAGAGGGTTCTCTCTAGAGGATTGAGACCCCTTGCTCTGTCCTCAGGATCCGCCCCCCACTCCCTCGCAGCTCGGTTTGTCCTCCATCATCCAGTCCAAGGGACAGCCTGTGCCATTGATGCCCCAGCCAGTTCCATTGGAGGAACACAAATCCGTTGGTGAGCCAGTCCCCCCGAGGAGATTCCTCGCAAACATCTGTGCAAAAGGAGGCACTTGGACTCCCTGAGTCCCTTACTGAGGATACTGATTTGGAGGAAGGGGAAGGTTCCCCCAAGTCACCCGCCGCCGACGTCTTCTTCTGAGACATTATGGAAATGCTCCGCCAAAGGGGGGGGTGGTCCGCCAAAAAGCCTTACTCGGACAAGTCGGTATTCCTGGAGGCATTTGACATAGGCCCATCTACCTCTTGGGTGTCCCCCCCGACCGACCCTCTGGTCGACCTGATTACCACCAGGGCGTGGAAGGAACCGGACACTGTAGAGCTTATCCCCCGGAGGCCTGACAAGATTTTGAGCCCCCTTACAGAGAAAGCTTCATGGAGCAAGGGTTCCCCTGTAGATGCCATGGTGGTGGTGGTGGCCACCAAAAAGGAACTAGCTCAGGACAGTTCCTCAGTCCATCCCCCCAACAAGGAGTTACGGGCAATGGACCGTATTGGAAAGTGGATGTTTGCTTCAGCTACCTTCTCTATTAGGGTGCTGAATTACTTGGCCCATGTTATTAGACTGCAGCGGGACTTGGTTAAAGAGTACACTGAGTCTCCCCCAAAGTCCATGTCAGCTGAGGATAAACGGACTTTCTCAGCACTTATGGCCACTTTCAAATCAGTGTCAAATACATCTATGTGGCTACTCTCCCACGCCATGGAAGGAGCCGCTAGAGCTAGCAGGTCCGGTATCGCTTTAAGGCGTCATGCCTGGCTTCGGCTTTGCAATTTCTCAGAACCTTTCAAGGCATCCTTCGCGAATGCACCCTTTGACGGGTCTACCCTGTTCAGGAAGACCATTCGCGAGACTCTGATCCAGAGCGAGAAAGACGGGAAAAAGCTGTCAGCCATTGGAATCTGCTTTTCTATCCCTCAAAGGTCCTTCTCCAGGAACCAGCGAGGGCAGAAGAAGATGTGGTTCAGAAAATCTCAGCAAGCCCGGAATGCTCAGGACTCCTTCTCCCCCAGAGGCAGAGGGGGACAAGGCGGACGCTGGCCCAGAGGCAGAGGGGATCCGAAGAACTTCGGGTCACGGGAACCCTTTTCCGACTGACCCACACAGCAGCTCTGAGGGATTGTCCAACTGCTCCCCTCTGGAGGCAGTCGGGGGACATTTCCTGGCTCAATGGGAGTCCATCACGACAGATCGCTGGGTGCTTCAGATAATATTCACAGGCTATTCAATCCCCTTCATAAACAAGCGCCCTTACTCAAGGTGCCTCCCAGATGTTCCACCCACTCAAAGGGAGGCCGCGGCTTTGGAAATAGAAAAGCTGTTAGAAAAAAGAGCCATCCAGCATGTGCCCCCAGACCAGTCTGGATCAGGCATCTACTCCAGGTTCTTTCTGGTGCCAAAAAAGATGGGGAACTTAAGGCCGATTCTCGACCTGCCAGCAATGAACCTTTTTGTTGCCAAGGAGAAATTCTGGATGGTCATGCTCCAATCCATCCTGCCCCTCTTGCAGGAGGAGGACTGGATGTGCTCCATAGACCTCAAGGATGCGTACTACCATATACTCATGGACAGACGGTCCAGGAGGTTTCTCAGCTTTTGGCTAGGGGCCAGTCATTACCAGTTCAGGGTCCTACCCTTTGGTCTCACCACAGCCCCCAGGGTGTTCACCAAGATCATGGCAGTTGTAGCGGCCCACCTGAGGCTCCAGGGCATACAGGCCTTCCCATACCTAGATGACTGGCTCCTCACCGCCCCCACCAGGCATCTACTCTCTCTAGCCAGGGACTTCTTCCTCCGTTTATCACCCCAGTTGGGGATCACTATAAATGTCAAGAAGTCGTTCCTCCAGCCTGTTCAGGTTATAGACTTTATAGGGGCCAGGATAGATTCCCTTCAGGTCAAGGCTTTCCTAACGTCAGACAGACTTCACAGCATGACTCTACATGTACTAGCTCTTCTTCAGACTCCTGCTTCCCCAGCAGAGTTAGTCATGAGAGCTTTGGGGTCCATGGCGGCAGCGATCAATTTGATCCCTTACGCTCACCTGCACATGAGGGTTTTACAGTGGACTTTGCAAGTCCAGTGGTCCATTCTACATCATCCACTAAACTTGCCGATCCCCCTCAGCAGGGTTTGCAGGAACTCCCTCATGTGGTGGCTCCAATCCTGAGACCTTCGGGAAGGACGACCGTTTGTTATGCCCCTACCCCAGGCCACAGTGACCACGGACACCTCCCACCTAGGGCGGGGGGGGGGCATTGTGCGGGCAGGACTATCCAAGGCACGTGGACTCATACAGAGACCATTCTGCATATAAATGTACTGGAGATGAGGGTGGTCCTTTTAGCATTGCAGGCCCTTCATGCCTTCCTTCCTCCGGGGACTATTGCGATCCAGTCAGACAATATGTCAGTGGTCTGGTATATCAACAAACAGGGGGGAACCAGGTCCTACCCTCTTTGCCGAGAGGCCATGAGAGTTTGGGAATGGGCGATCTCCACCAACTGCTTCCTGTTAGCGACACACATTCCAGGTCGGTCCAACATTCTGGTGGACAAATTCAGCAGAACTATTCTCTCCCCTTATGAGTAGTCTCTGAACTCTTCCATAGTGGAACAGATCTTCCTCAAGTGGGGTCAGCATTGCTGCAATCTCTTCGAATCACCTTCCAACGCAAAGTGCAGCAAGTTTTTTGCTCTAATTCCTCCTTTAGGGGAAGCCCCCAGAGACGCTCTAGTCCATGCTTGGCCACCTGGTCTTCTTTATGCGTATCCACCACTTCCGCTGATGACAACATTTTTGCAGAAAGCTCTTCGGTTGAGGAGCAAGATTATCCTCATAGCCCCATTCTGGCCTCGTCAAGTCCAGTTCCCCTGCCTACGGTCTCATCTCATAGCTCCTCTCTAGATCTTGGATCCCATTCCGATTCTGATCTCTCATCCCTCAGGAATGACCCCTCCGAATCTGGATAAGCTCAAGCTCGCAGCTTGTCTGATCCAGTTCCCTTAATTGCCAAGACTCCCGGTATCTCTTCCCTAGTCAAGTCCATTCTGGTGGTGGCACATAAGCCCTCTACCAGGAAGATTTACAAAAGTAAATGGAAATGTTTTTCCATTTGGGCTTCACATAAGAACTTGGATTCTTTTACTGCTCCTATTCCAGCGGTTCTAGAATTCTTGTCTCATATTTTTCAGCAGGGGGCCAGTTCATCTACTGTAAAGGTTCAGCTGGCTGCTATTTCCCATTTTCATATTGGGGACAACTTTGGTTCTCTTGCTGCTACCAGAATTTGTAAGGCCTTTCTAAAAGTTACCTTTCTGTTGAGACCTCCTATCAGAAATTCATCCCCACCGTGGGACCTGACCTTAGTTCTTCAGGCGTTAGTATCACCTCCATTTGAACCTGCAACTTCCAATGATCTGAAGTTCTTGTCATGGAAGACGGCCTTTTTGGTAGCCATTACCCCAGCCAGGAGAGTGTCAGAGCTTCAGGCTCTTTCTATCAAACCTCCATACCTTGTATTTCACAAGGACAGGGTATCTCTCAGGACTAATCCCTCTTTTCTTCCCAAAGTGGCTTCCGAGATGAACATTAATCAATCCATTAATTTGCCAGTATTTTTCCTCAATTACCAGAACAAGGGGGAGTATAAACTTCATTTACTGGATGTTCACAGACAGTTAAATTTTTATTTACACAGGACGGCTGTCTTTCATAAATCTGACCAACTTTTTGTCTCCTTTGCAAAACCCTTTCTAGGGAAACCAATTTCTAAAGTAACTCTCACCAGATGGATTTCGAGTTGTATTCTCTTAGCTTATAGAGAATCTGGCTTGCCAGAACCAATGGGAGTTCATGCTCATTATACGCGTTCTATGGCAACGTCTGCTGCATTCTGGTCTAGAGTTTCCCTGGATGACATTTGTTCAGCAGCTACCTGAGCGACCTCTCACATCTTTATTTCTCATTATAAGCTAGATTTGGTGTCTAGAGGAAGGGCTGCTTTTGGCTCCGCAGTGCTCCGGAATATTCTTCCTTGAAGACCTCCCAAGATTTTGGGTAGCTGGGGACTCTGTCCCATAGGTTGCTGAACAAATGAAGTTAACTACTTCAGATAAAGAAGTTATGTACTCACCATAACGTTCCATCTGAGTAGGTAACTTCATTTGTCAGCAACCGTCCCCCTCTCCTTTCCCGTAACCTGAATAGTTATTTAGCTGAACTCGAGGTTTGGATGCTCGAGTTTTGTTTGTCTCTGAGTCAGGTTTTCTCAGGTTGTTAGTTTGTTTTGTTGTTTGTGCAGGTGGCAAATGCGATCTGAGGATTGGAAGGAGGTTGCAGGGTAGTATGGGTAAGGGGGTGGAGCTTGGAGCTCAGATCTTTAGCTTGGTATGCTGCTGGCTCAGATCCGTATCGGATCCGTAACCCACAGGTTGCTGACAAATGAAGTTACCTACTCAGATGGAATGTTATGGTGAGTACATAACTTCTTTTTTTCTTGGTATTGCAGCTTTCCTGTTTTAAAGGTTGCTTTTGCACATTTATCAATAACAAATGACAGTCTTATACCATATGAAAAGGTTTTGACCACTTGCAGTTGCCATTTTAATTTCTCATCTAAAGAACTATACAGTTTTAAATCATCCACAAAAAGAAGACGAGAAGTCTTTACACTTTGTTGTTTTCTGGGATCCAAACTGTAACCATGACATAACCTGTTAATTAGACAGCTTAATGGGTTAAGGGCAAGACACAAGAGCAGTGATGACAGAGTCACCCTGGAATATCCCCCCTTTGTATTTTTATCCCTGGAATAGTAATTTGTCCTTTATCATGGCTTAACTGCAAAGTGGTTTGACACTGTTTCATGGTCACTGTAATGTAATTGAACAGTGTTGGATGTATCTTATACATTTTTAAGCACTCTTTTATCCATGAATGTGGGATACTATCAAATAAATGTTTTGCAGTCTATCCATGCCATACTTAGATTTTTCCCCTTTTTACAGTTCTCCATTATGACTTTATTTAACAGCAAATGATCCTTTGTTCCATAGGACTTTCTTTTGTTACCCTTTTTTTCTATTGCCATGATTGAGTTTTCTTCTAAATGACTATAAACTCTGTTGGCATCAGCTCCAGTGTATAGTTTATATTTCACCGGAAGGCAAGTTATTGGTCTATTGTTTTTAGGATAGCTTGCAGGTTCACTTTTAAGTAGCAGTATTGTTTTGCCTGTTGTTAACCAGGTTGGCATCTGTTCAGGGTGCACACATAAATAGTTCTTACTCATGGCAAAATTTTCTTGCGAAGATGTTAATACTTTTGGCCAGAAATTAAGAACTGCATCTGGGCCTGGGTTTTTCCAGTTAGAAGTTTTTGTTAACTTTGTTTCAATTTCTATGGCCATTACTTCATCCCATTTCATATCCTGTACATTTGAACTTCTTATTCTTTCTTTTACTTCTGTCTATTCAGTATCTTTATCTTCGATGGGATCTTCATAGATATTTCTCCAAAATGTATCAATTTATTTTCTTTCTTTCTTTTTTTTGGTGGTTTTTCAATTCATTTTGCCTTGTTTCCCAGTTCTCTATAAAACTTTTTTGTGTCATTAATAAATTGCCTATTTTGTAGTTTTCCTTTATATTTATCGGGATATCTTTTTTCTGCCTGTGCTGATATTTTTAGTTTATTATTTGTGATAGTGCATGACAGATCCTGATCTGTTCTGATAGTATGCATTGCTTTTATCACATGTATCTATCTGAGTATTTTTGTTGATCTGCACCCCATGTTAGACAGGATGAGAGTGCTTGTTGATTTGCTCATTTCAAGTCCTAGAATGTCTGATCTATGGGCAGAGACAGTGCCTATTAAATATAGTAGTATGCTAGTTTAATGAGAGCCTTTTCAACCCCCTTATGTTTCATCAGTTGCTCCTTTTTGGATGTAAGCATCAACAATATTAAAACAGAGCATGTGACAGGCTTAAATCTTGCAGGTATAGCAGTTATCCTATTTTCAAGAACTAAATTTATTTAGGAACTGTGTCAGTTCAAGTTATTAAACATAACATCTTCTGCTGGAACCCTGCTGTTTCATGTCTGTATCAGATTAGCAAGACAGAAACATTTTGAAAGCTTATGAATAAGAGTGGCAAATCCAAATGTAAACAGACAAATTAACTGCTTCCTTATGCTGACTGCCTCACTGTCAGAAGTTTGCTATATAGATGTAAGTATAAATAATAATAACATTGTCTGTTGTTCATGAACTCATTTTGGAAAGCTTTTCTATTGAGCAATTTGTGCTCATTGTTTTGGGTCATCTTAGCTGGGTAATGGCTATTAGCAAAGCACTGCAGGGAGGGAATGCCATCTGTTTGAGATTAATTTAGTCATAACTATCTTCAGCCTTCTCATCAGGAGTGGTATAATCTCAGACAGTTATGCAACAAGTAGCCTGTAATTAGTCACCAAACAGATGATCCCACTCTCACGGAATATACAGCTAGTAAGAAAAAGTATGCACTAGGGCAATTTAAATAAAAATGGAGAAGATAGCACTTTGCTGAATGTTAAAACACCAGCAATTTTGTCTCTGTATTACAACACTTAGAGACTTCTTTAGATAAAATAATGACAAAATATGACTCATTTAAAATTGCCAAACTCCACCCACAAGCAAAGATAATGAACAAAAATAAAAATGGGAAAATTTGTTGTTAGTACTTGCACTGCCTAGATTTACAGCTAGCTCCAGCTAAATCTGGAGCATTTCTCCCCGGGCCTCTGCTGAAAACAGGATCTGTGGAACCTAGTCAGACTTTCCCAGTCAACAAATGTTAAATAAATAAAAAAATAAAAATAAAAAAAATCCATTTATGCCACTTTACCATTCACTAAAGATTTTGCGTGTAGCAATACTTTTGTCTGTTTTAGTTAAGCATGTCTATAAACTAAAAAAAACAAAACAAAACAAAAACAATTGATTCTGTAGTTACTGCTTGGGCTTCCAGATTGTATGTGGAATATACACATAGATTAACCAGTAATCAGAAATTCTACAATGTATGCTACTGCTGTCAATATAAGAAATGGGCACAACAGCTGTGTCCACACGCAGAAAATATAACAAGTCTGGAGAAAAAGTGGACTAATAACAAATCTGTAGGCTACAATGAATTATCCATATACATGCTACAATTTACTTGACCTCTGTTGCCATTGCTGAAAGGGTTTCAAGAAGGGCCAATGCACTTAACTATTAACAAATAAATAAAATATAAAATAAAAAAATCTCAAAAATCACCAAATTACCCTGTATAAAATGGGAAAAACATGCATTCCATTAGAAATATTTCTCTTAGTAAAGAATTGTATACTTACATCTAAAGTGTGAATATATATATATATATATATATATATATATATATATATATATATATATATATATATATATAGATATATATATAGTATACGGATGGACTATTCCAAGAAATATAGCCGATAATGCATTTTCTACTGGAAAGATATTTTTTCTTTTCAAAATAAACTTGTAAAAATATTAAGTTAAAGGAGCTGTACAATGTGACTCTGGAGGCATTTTGTGATGAGGAGTTTTACGACTTAAAGTCCACATCATATTTTTTTCTTCTTTTGCTTCTAATGTTGCATATCCAAATAGTTTCTTATTCCAGTTTGAGAAACTAGTCATCCTTTAAGAAAATGGCCCATTTTAAACATAAGTCTTTTGCCCTGGTAAGTCATTTATTTATTAGTATTTATTTAATGATGTTTGTTTACTAGGAAAGTGTGACTGGGCCTAAAAGACCCGTTTTCAATAGCCCTGGGAGAAAAGCTTCTCATACGTGTATATACAATGTATATCACAAGATGTATTAACATTCAAAATATCTAAGACAGTAGACAATTGCAGTTCACAAATGAAGGGTACAGAATGCTAAAATACATTCCATAAATTAGTAGCGGAGCTAGGGTGGGGCAAGGAAGGTTGCGGTGGTGCAGCGGTTAGCGTTGTCATCTCACAGCAAGAGGTTTTCCGGTTTGATCCTCGGCTGGGGTGCCTTCTGTGTGGAGTCTGCATGTCCTCTCTGTGGTCGCGTGGGTTTCCTCCGGGTGCTCCGGTTTTCTTCCACATCCCAAAAACATGCTGTAGGTGGATTGGACACTCTAAATTGGCCCTAGGTGTGAGTGCATGCATGTGTGTGCCTTCGGTGGAAGTTTGGGCGCCGGGCTGGCAACTCGACACAGTAAAAACTCCATTGCCAATCATGAGCAGACTGGTGATCCACTGTGGTGACCCCTAACCGGGAAAAGCCGAAAGAAGAAGAAAAAGCTGTGGTGGGGCAAGAGGGACAACTGCCTTAGGTGCAAAGTGTTGGGGGACACAATTAGCTGATCCTGATCTGTAATGCAATACTGGCTTTTAAAAGATGGTATTGCATTTGTGGTCAAACTGAACACTGTGTACTCTGTGTGTGATCTAAACTGTACCAACTGCTTGCTACAGTTTAAAAGTCGAAAAAAAACACTTTTGTTTTAACTAAAACCTGAGCGCTGTAGTGCTCAATGCAGACAGGGTATAAACTGTAGCAATTGTTTGCTACATATGTAGCAAGCAATTTACTAGAGTTTATAAAAGAAGATTTTCTTTTTATTAATAAAATGGAGGAAGGTCAGTAGCAGGGCCCAGCAACAGGTCCTGAATGTCTAGGTGGGGCGGGGCTTGGGGCATGTTGTACATCTGGTTGATTTGTGTGCCAGTAGAAGGAATGTCCCTTTTTTTTTCCTCGTCAATGGAAGTGCACAAGGGTGGATCTATAATAAGCTAATTGCTTATTACAGTAAAGTGAATTTTTTGTGCTCTTCACTTGAAGAGTTAAGGGGGTGGTTCATGGTACTGGCACTGAGCTGCTTCTGTCATAACTAGTCCATTAGACATCAGTGGCAGCATTTGATAAAGAAAAATTACATTGTGGAAAATACACAGGTATGTATTACAATGAATAAGAGAAGACATGCAGTAACTAATAGAGGCGAAAGTGCAAAGAAAAGTAAGAGATTAGCCAGGAGTGGAGCAGGAGCAGAGACAGGTTTTTGATAGAAATTCCTTTAGGATGGCCTTGAATGATTGAAGGTTAGGGATGTCATGTGTTCTTCTTTCCTCTTGCAGGCATCTTTTTGGTGCTGGGCCAGTTCTGAAGATGTTTAAAAAAAAAAAAAAAAAAAAAAATATATATATATATATATATATATATATATATATATATATATACACACACACATTTCTGAGAACCAGTAGCGTATGTATGACTGACAGTGAGAAGTTATTTACTGTTAGAGAAGGGCTAGTCTTCGACTCAGAGCAATAGCTGTCTGTAACTTTTGCTTCTTGCTGATGAGTTTAATATAAACTTTTAACATCTGCATAAGTAATCATGTTTCCTTGTTAAACAAGGATACATAAACCTGGCATTCACAAACTGAGGAGTAATTCATATGAGCCTGTAAGATAAATAAACATTGTGAGTCAGGTGACCTTTTCGTAATAGTATAGAAGGATAATACTTATATGCAAGTTCAGACACGTTACTAAAATAGCACTTACCTCCAAGGCTTGGCTGAAATGGTTGCATCATCATTGGAGACAGATTAGGAAAATCCATGTCCTGTGAATTGCATTCTAATTAGTGGCAAACTGTTGTTTTTGGGCAACAAGAAATCTACACATGCAGTACAAAGCCAATAACAAGTTTAAGTGACTGGAGGAAAGGAATAATTTGTGGTCCTAACAAAATCCAACATCTAAACAATGGAACAGAAATAAAATATAAATTGACACCGCACTATTTCTAGGATTGAAATGTATTTTGGCATCTGACTTGCTTTGTTGATTTATCTTAGATTGATCATTAGTGCATGCTGTATAAAAAGATGCAAAAATCTTCATAAGTAGAAGGAAAATGTTTTTCATGATGCATCTCATTTCTGACTTAACCATTTCAATGCTTACATAAGATTAATGTTTTTGAGTGTTGTATTATAAAAAAGTATGTAATGCATTTGAGCAAAATAATTTCATGTTTATACTGATATGTTATATTCAACTAGAAATAGGTAATTAGGTATGAATAACCTGAAAAGAGAAAAAAAAAATTTAAAAATCCATGTACGATATGTATTTTCAATTAAGTTACTTGGCTTCCACAGTTCAGCCGGAAAAAAAAATCTGTTGTTTCTAGCAAACATAACCACTAGAATTCATGCACCTAAGTGTTGTTCTGTGCAATCTCGGATGCAGGGTATGGCAAGAAGGATATGTTATGTGGAGGCAGAGAAAGAAGGATTTTGTTAAGAGGGGGTCATTTGTCCACTTTCAATATATAAAGAGTATGTATTTGGGAAAGGTAATAAGGGAAGTAAGAATAGGGTAAAAATAAGGTAAGAGGGTTAGTGTAGGTAGCATCAATGTTAAGTGTGCTTGGATGACCTGGCACCTCTGTTGTGAAAGAAGGGCACCATCGGGCAAAGTGGTGGTAATAACAGTCTCTTGCAGATACGCATGTGCTAATACTGCATCAGCTCCTGATATTCTTTTTTAATTCCCTTAGTCTGAACACAAACATTCACTGATTTCAAATATGCAGTGGGCACAGCTCTGTTGTGAGACCCTTACATGTTTATGAATCACTCCACAATCTTGTTTTGCCTTATTTGCCTACCCAGAGATTTTCATTTTAATAATGTTGCTCATCACCATGTCATTATATGGCCATTAGTAGATACTATGACTGGCTGTGCTGCTTGGCTTCCCGTGTAGCTAAGTATGTGTATCAGAACTGAACACACACTATGTATGTCTGTTCATTGAA
This sequence comes from Protopterus annectens, assembly GCF_019279795.1. Taxonomy (NCBI): domain Eukaryota; kingdom Metazoa; phylum Chordata; order Ceratodontiformes; family Protopteridae; genus Protopterus; species Protopterus annectens. The sequence goes on from NC_056733.1 coordinate 1,156,733,421, forward strand.
CAAATTCCATTACCGTGATGCTGCTGATTTTTCTGAATCCAACTGAACATTTGTTTATGTTTTCTATAAGCCACTGTAACCAAATTCATTTTTACTGGGCAATGTATTTCAGCACACTGATATAATAAAGTAACATGCCTTTTAACAAATATTATGATCTTTGTGCTATGTTTAAGCAAACCTTGCATAAAGTATTGGTTTAGTTCTCTTTCTTTCTGTTACCATTACCATGTCATTGGACAAAGATAAACTGGCAATGCTGAGTACATTAAAAGCTTTGTGCCTTTTAGGGACCAGAACACAGGTTATGCTATAAAAAATTAAATACAGATGTTACTCTTTTTCATACACTTTTAATTAACATCTTTTGTTAACAGAGTTACATACATGTCTTTAAACAAGAGATGTTATGTGATCCTATCTCGCCTACATTCTGACTGATGGGTTCGGAGCCGATCCCTCGGCTCCGACTCGGCACGCTTATGCCAAAGAGCGAAGTCTCTTATTGGCTGAGCTTACTATATCCCAGGATGCACCACTACCAGTCCCCCAGATCACGTTTGCCGCTAACAAGCAAAGACGTGGTCTCGAGCTTGGCTGAGCTAAGTAGGGTTTTTTCTCTTACTTTCCTGTCAGGAATTCCTTTAAATTCAACAAAAAGCTGTTTTAACAGCTATATCGTATTTTGTGTATGATTGAAGTGTTTTCTGTGGAAAAACTTTGTGTAGTGATTGCGTTTGTCTGACTGGAGGTTACTTTTTGGGTTGAAGGGCCTTCCTTGTCAGCCGTTGTCTGTCAAGTTCCTTTTATTTTAAAGGTTCTTGTTTACCTTTGTCATACCTTTCTATTTGTGACAGTTCTTGATTCAAAGAAAAGATTTTCTTTGTGAAAGTTAGTGTGTCTTGTTTTTTACTGGTTATACACTGATTTTGTTGCCATTATGTCACAGGCTCCTAGGCCTTCAGGGTTTAAAAAGTGCACTAAGTGCAGTTTTAAAATGTCGATCACAGATGATCACTCTCTCTGTGTGTACTGTTTGGGCCAAACATTTGCAGGAGTCCTGTAGCGTCTGTCACGCTTTTTCCTCGAGGGTCCTCCAAGAGAGGAAAAATAAACTTATTCTAAAAGGCCTTATTATTAAGCCATCATTTGAAGAGGCATTAGCTTCCACTCCTTCTCCTGCTAAAAGAAAGGCGTCGGCTCCGACCAGTCCGTCGGAACCGACCGCCAAAAAACATAGGCAGGCTTCTCCTTCGGCTCCACGGACTTCGGAGCCGAGGGCGGAACGGTCTGCCTCGATGCCTCCAGCCTCGACTCCTCTGGGTTCGGAGTCGTCTGGGGCATCGAGGCGGTCATCTGCATCGGCTCCACTGATCTCGGAGCCGATGAAGGTTGTCCGCTCAGACACTTCCTCCTCGGCGCCGAAGCCCTCTTCGGCACCGATGGAAATTGGTTTGGACATTCCTTCGGCGCCGATAATTGTAGAGTCGATTCGGAGCCGGTCCCCTAGTCCCTTGGAGCCGTTGGAGAGGCCTACTCGGACCCATTCGGTCTCTTCCAGGTCATCAAGGATGTCAGATTCGGACATAGACAGGGTGCTCCAAAGACTGTTCCAGTCCCCAGTCTTTCAGAAATTTGTGGGCTTCGGAGCCGATAGCCCACCCCATTGCCATTCCTCCTCCGACCGCTTCGGCTCCGTCGGAGCAGGTGCTGATGGAGCCAGTGGAGATCCTAGGGTCGGCTCCGACCCTTACTCCAACCCCGGCCTTCGGGTCCGAGTTTAGCACACGGACTTCTTCGGCCGGACCCGGGGGTGACGTTTCGGGACCAATGCTGTCGGTTCCGAGCCTCCCTCTCGGTGCTGCCTTGGGACTTCCGTCTGCTATCATGGCTCTGGGGACGGACCCTCCCAGGATTCTGGGGTCCGGCTTTCAGAGCTATGAGGAGTGCCTTGGCCAAGTCTTCTTCGGCCATCTCTACGGCTTTACCGGCACCTTCCCTGGGCATGGAGACTGGGTCTTTGGCAGTTCCCCTGTCTCTAGGCAGCAGAGCCCCGGGGCCTGAGGTTACCCCCACTGGGGTTCCCCTCCTCCTGAGGGTCTTTCGGAGTTGTCTTGGAGGAGCCCCCAAGGAAGAGATCGTGCAAGAGGAAGCACGTGGACTCCCCCGATGAGTCTCTTACATCGGACACTGATCTTGAGGATGCGGAGGGGTCCCCTAAGTCGTCCTCGGATGATGTCTCATTTGCAGACATTCTAGAGATCCTTAAGGCGGCTGGAATTCCAAACCCCCTCCGCTGATGAGTCGGTGTTTCTCAAGGCCTTGGGGCTCAGCCCTCCGCCTCCTGGGTGTCTCCGCCCGACGAGCTCCTGGATTTGGTTTGTCGGGGCGTGGGAACATCCAGATACTGTGGAACCAGTGCCTTCTCACCCTAACAAATTTTTGTCTGCCCCACCCGAGAAGGAGTTCTTAACGAAAGGCGTGGCTGTAGATGCCATGGTGGTGGCATCTGCTACCCAGCAGGACGTGGCAGAGGCTTCAACGTCCGTCCATCCTCCTAATAAGGAGTCTAGGAGCATGGACCGGTACGGGAAGCGCACCCTGACTTCAGCGGCCTTTACTCTGAGGTCCCTGAATTATTTGGCACATTTCACCAGACTACAGAGGGATCTGGTCAAGGAGCTCTCAGACTCCCTCTCAGGTAACCTACCTGAGCAGCTAGCCCAGTCGGTTACTCTCAGTTGGCTATCCTTACCTCGATTTCTAACTCGTCCGTGAGGCTCATTTCATATGCGGCTGAAGGGGCGGGCAGAGCAGCAGGCACAGGCGTGGCTAGCCTGGCTCCATTTGTGTCATTTCGCGGAGGCCTTCAAGTCTTCCTTTGCCGACGCTCCCTTTGATGGGTCCTCTTTGTTTGGACCCAAGGTAAAAGACACTCTTACCCGCTGTGAGCAGGAGGGAAAGACTTTATCTGCCGTAGGAGCACGTTATTCCACTCCCTTTCGGCCTTATCCCAAGGCTAAAAGAGGAGGGAAGATGTGGTTCCGCAAATCACAGAAATTCTTTCCCCAACAGCAGGAAGATTCCCCTTCCAGAGGCAGAGGACGGGGAAATTTTTCTGGGAGACGCCGTCCCAGAGGCGGCAGAGGCCCCGCAACACTGGAGACCGCGAGTCCTTTCGTGGCTCTTCAGCCTCCCACACTCCATGAGGGATTGCCCGGCTGTGCTGCTCCGGAGCCAGTCGGGTGCCGTATTGCCAAGCACCTAAAAGCCTGGGAGGCTATTACTCAGGACAGATGGGTGCTTCGGATTATTGCCGGAGGTTACACCATTCCCTTCACACACTCACCCCCACCGTCCAAAAAAATCCCGGACCCACCACCCAGTCAAAGGGAAATTGCAGCCGTAGAAGCTTCAAAGCTGCTAGAAAAAGGAGTCATCCAACCGGTCCCCACAGACCAGATCGGATCTGGAAATTACTCAAGGTTCTTTTTAGTGCCAAAAAAGACAGGGGACCTGAGACCCATTTTGGATCTCAGCAAATTAAACCAGTCCGTCATGAAGTCCAAGTTCCGAATGGTCACTTTACAATCCATTCTCCCATTGTTGGAGAAAGATGTTTGGATGTGCTCCATAGATCTCAAGGACGCCTATTATCACATACCGATACATCAGGCGTCCAGGAGGTATCTGCGCTTCAGCCTGGGAGACAGTCATTTCCAATTTTGTGCACTGCCCTTTGGTCTCACCACAGCCCCCAGGGTGTTCACCAAGTGTTTGGCAGTAGTGACTGCTCACCTGAGGAGTCTCGGATTCCAAGTGTTTCCCTATCTGGACGACTGGCTCCTGACTGCCACCACCAGGCATCTACTACTAGAGAACCTACAAGCCACCATCTCCTGGGTGCTTCCTGGGAATTACATTCAACTGGTCAAAGTCTGTCTTGCTGCCTTCTCAGCGCATAAGATTCATAGAAGCAGAGATAGACTCAAAATTAATGCGAATCTTCCTTCCTACCGAAAGGATACAAACATTACAAGGTCAAGTCCGAGCCCTGCTTCTAAGATCCAAAGCCCCAGCCAGGATGGTCCTGCAACTTTTAGGTTCAATGTCTGCCACGGTTCTCCTAGTTCCTCTGGCAAGATTGCACATGAGGATTCTTCAGTGGCTGTTATCGACACAATGGTCTTTTCAGGATCTCCCCCTCAATCATCACATACTGATTACAGAAACGTGCAAACGGGACCTCCGCTGGTGGCTTCTGCCATCCAATCTGAATCAGGGAAGACCTTTTGTTATACTCCCTCCGGTGGCCACCTTGACAACGGATGCCTCCCAGACGGGGTGGGGGGGGGCATTGTCTGGGCAGGTCAGTTCAGGGTTCTTGGCTTCCAAACGAAACATTTCTCCATATCAATGTGTTGGAAATGAGGGCTGTACTTCTGTCCCTACAAGCCCTCCACAAGTTTCTCCCTCAAGGCATCATCGCTATCCACACAGACAACATGTCGGTGGTCTGGTATCTAAACAAACAAGGAGGGACCAGATCTTACCAACTTTGCAGAGAGGCCATGAGGGTGTGGGAATGGGCAGTGGCTACCAACCGCTTCCTGGTAGCGACCCACATTCCAGGAAAATCCAGTGTATTGGCAGAAAGACTGAGCAGGACTATTCTCTCTCCTCACGAGTGGTCCCTGAACGAAACAGTAGCAGCTCAGATTTTCAAAAGATGGGGGATTCCGTGCTGCGACCTGTTTGCAACACCACAAAACACGAAGTGCAAAAGGTTCTTTTCCTTGACCCTGCGTCAAGGGGAGGCAGCTACGGATGCTCTAGTCCAACCTTGGCCAACAGGACTGCTTTATGCTTTCCCTCCGGTTCCACTCCTCCCCAAAGTCATCCAGAAAGCCTCCCAATTGGGGTCCACAATGATTCTAATTGCTCCGTATTGGCCTCGTCAGGTATGGTTCCCCTACCTACAGAAATATACTCTGGACGGTCCTTGGTTTTTGGATCTAACTCCAGACCTTCTGGTTCATCAGTCGGGACAACAGCACCAGTCCCTTCACACTTTGAAATTAACAGCTTGGCTCCTCCACTTCCGACTTTAGTCAGAAATCACACCTTGGACCCGGAAGTTATTCACATTTTATCTTCAGCCCACAAACCCACCACCAAGAAATTGTATCACAGTAAGTGGAAGAGGTTTGCTATCTGGGCTCAACTCAGAGGCTTAGACCCTATTACTGCCCTGATACCAGAGGTCTTGAAATTTTTAACATCCTTGTTTAATCAAGGATCTTCAGTCTCTACTATTAAAGTCCAACTAGCAGCTATCTCCAAATTTCACAAATCCATAGACCCACCGTTGATGAGCAGCAGATTATGTAAAACTTTCATGAAAGGTGCTGTGCTTTTAAGACCCCCAGTTTTTCATCCTGCCTCCGTGGGATCTTGATTTGGTACCGTGCCTTAACATCTTCCCCTTTTGAACCGGCTGCTACATGTGAGTTGAAATATCTGTCTTGGAAAACTGCCTTCTTAATTGCAATTACCTCTGCAAGAAGAGTTTCAGAACTTCAAGCCCTATCTATCAAACCACCGTACTTGATTTTTCACAAGGATAGAGTATCACTTAGGCCTAACCCATCTTTTGTTCCAAAAGTTTGTTCTAATCTCTGTCTCCAACAATCTCTAGAGCTACCAGTTTTCTTTCCAAAATTTTCAAACAAAGCGGAATACACCTTGCATACATTGGATGTTCACAGGCAGTTACGCTTCTATCTAGACAGGACTCAACAAATTTGAAAAACAGATCAATTGTTTGTGTCCTTTTCAGATAATAAAATGGGTAAAACCATCACTAAAGCTACTATTGCCAAATGGATTAGAGATTGCATAACTCAGGCTTATTCCTCTTCAAATAAGCAACTTACAACATCTGTCAAAGCTCACTCTACTAGAGTTATGGCTACCTCTATTGCATTTCATTCCAAGCTCGCTATTTCTGAGATTTGTGCTGCGGCAACTTGGTGCAACCCGCACACTTTCATTTCCCACTATAAATTGGATGTGGCAACTAAAGGGCGAGCATCATTTGGTTCCACGGTACTCAGGAGTGTTTTCCAGTGAGCCACCCAGGATTTAGGTGCTAGGGACGCTGTCCCATCAGTCAGAATGTAGGCGAGATAGGATCACATAACATCTTTTAGTTATGTACTCACCATAACTTCAGATGTTTGGGATCCATCGCCTACATTCCTAATACCCACCCTCCTTCCCCTGCCTTGGAGATCAGAAGAGATTGAGCGGTTTGAGTTCTACTGTTTTTATCTTGTTTCATCTGTCAATGTTATATAAGCAGTGCATGCGTGTGTGCATGTATGCGGACAAACTAGATCTGGGGGACTGGTAGTGGTGCATCCTGGGATATAGTAAGCTCAGCCAATAAGAGACTTCGCTCTTTGGCATAAGCGTGCCGAGTCGGAGCCGAGGGATCGGCTCCGAACCCATCAGTCAGAATGTAGGCGAGATGGATCCCAAACATCTGAAGTTATGATGAGTACATAACTAAAAGTTACAAATCATGGGTGGGGTATTCAGAAACAGTTAGTGCTCAGTGAAATTCTATATAACATGATTAGGTATTTTTAAAATCATTCTTACCTTCTGGAAATGTGGCCATATATGTATATAAAATAAATGTCATTTACACTTAAGCGCAAAAGCATTTACTTTCAATTCATATCTAACCACACAAGCCCCATTCTATGAAACTAGGACCAATTAAAATAAACATCTGATCTCATTAAGTAGTGCTACACAAAGCATTGACTGTTTCACAATACCCAGAATGTCTTCAAAATTGAGAAGAGTGAACAATTTTCTCACATTTGTCTTTATTTCAACTTTGAAGTTACCAGCTGGGAGCAGAGCTATTTTTCTAGTACTAGTTGTGCCTCACATGATTATCCTGTTTTATATGAGGGTGTGTATCTTCTTCTTCTTCTTCTTCCGGCTTTTTCCCGGTTAAGTGTGCTGAAATACATTACCCAGTAAAAATGAATTTGTTTTATAAACAAATGTTCAGTGAAATGTTTAGTGATTTCACCTAGTGAAATCTTATTAATTTCTTTATTCTTCAACCCCTTCTTTATTTGAAGTTTAGAGTTGGTATTTTTCAATATACTCTGGTGTCCATGATAGCCACTTGTCCATGAATTGTATTCTCTGAGATTCAGTGATTCTTCAGTATTCGCTCTTAGTCACTTCTCATAATAGCTTGTACATATTCCCCACTGTTGGGTGTAGGTGCCTGACTTCCGTCTTCTCATGGTAATTTTTTTAGAGACCAGTAATATTAGACAGCATAGAGATCACTCACTTTTTGTCCATTTTTCATTTAGGGGATGACCAAGGAATACTTGGGGGGGGGTGCAGCTGGTCATTGATGCTTTTTCCTGTCACAACTTCCTCAAAAATTTCGATTTCTCCAAATTGGACAGTTTAAGGCAAGTGCAGAAAAATCTGAATCTCTGTCCCACTCTACAGTGTCACATATAAAGCACATGGAGAGGGCTATTGGGAACATCATCCCCAGTCTTCTAGAAGAAAATGATTCATCTTCCAGGCACCTGCCTGTAAAATGTTTTAACTTCCAAGCCCCTGCATGTAAAATGTTTCATCTTCCAAGCCCCTACTTGCACTTATTAAGGGTACCAGAACTTGTCAGAGATTTGGGATGCATGGCCAGGCCCCAATGTTCATTAGCCTAGTACACATCTATGAACCTATAAGTATAAAAATATGCATGAAGACTTTTCAGTCCAAAAATGTGAAACTTTCAGAAGCGATTTGTATACCTTGTTGCCTTATAAGCCATCTTCTGCAGTTCTGTTGATAGTAAGGAATTTATTTATGTTGACTAGTCTAATCTCAGAATATTATCTATAGAGGCCTCACTTTCTTGTAGTGAGTTATAGACTCTACTAATTACATGATTTTTATTTCAGCCTATAATTATAATCCAGTCAAAAATTTTAACCATTGAAGCTCATCAGATCCTGGAGAGAGTTATTTTATCATCTTTATTATCATACTTGCTTAATCATCCATAAATAATGAATCCCATTTTAAAACCTAGCAGTCTCTGACAAAAATCTCAGGAGTTTTCACATGGACCATTATTAAGCTGATCCCAGTAATAACTTTTTTTCTGGCTGTCACTCGCTGATATTGGAAGATGCCAAAGCCCTCTTTTCCTAGCTAGTATTCTGCTGGGGCCAGTATATCTATCCAGGGGTCAGGTTTAGTTTATGTAATCATTAATGTAGACCCTCTGTAATTCTCACAAAGAGGGAAGATCTCTGACCTAGTCCTTTGCTCCAGAGAAGACAAAGAATTTTTGTTTTTGTGATTTTTGCCCTGCTGCATGCCAACTCTCTGATCCTCTGTCAGTCTATTAACCTATTTGTTCCCTTCAGTGTGAGATCCAATGGGGGGTCACTACTGAGATGGCCATTAGGAGTGGCTCAAATGTTTTGTTTTTCTCTCTTAGCTTTATCAAGACATGCACCCACTAAAGTGCTTGGGAGGGGTGTACAATGGGCTGCCCACAGAGGATATTCCCTCACTTCTACAGAGACTGCAGCCCTTCCCTCACCCTAAATCATGAGTGGTGGCCTTTCTGTTTTTTGCTGAGAATATTGCATTACCCTGTGTGCCACTAAGTGTACACAAACCCTGCTGTCCCCACAGGTAAGGTGAATGGATCAAGCCTCATCACTCCTCCTCCTCCTTGCCTGGCTCTTACCTCTGTGCCACAGATCCAGGCTAGAATAGAGAGAAAACTGACACACCCTCAGATCTCTGATAACTCCTGGCCTAGTTTTTCTCAGAATTCATAATCAGGAGAATGCAATATAACAAACTGTGTAATTTGTGATGCATTGCAGTAGTTACAGACATCAGGGATACTCAGTTGTCCTGTCTCTTGGAGCATAATTTTATTCAGGAGACTCTAGGTCTCTATTATGTGAAAAAGGCTAAAGGTATATTTCTCCATTTCTCCAAAAATTCTTGAAGGGTGTTGAATGTGAAGGCCTGGGTCATATATAAATTCCTTGCTCTGTGGCACAGAAGAAAGGAGTCCTGACTGTGCCACAGATGATCGGGGTTTAGTCAGTGGCCCCAACACTGGAGGAGCCAGTCGGGGAGGGAAAATAATGAAGTGGCATAGCTGACTGACATTTTTTTCTGTGGGAAGGGATGGTATGTCCTCAGTGGGCAGAGTTGCTTGCTGGCGTGTGTCCCTTGTTAATATGAGGTACTGCCCTGCATCATCGACCCATTGCACATCCCATCCACCTTAGTGTACCTGAGTGTACACAGGGAGGTAGTTCATATGCAGAAATACATAAACCACCTTTGATGGTTGCCTCAGTGATAGCCCCTCCCAGTTGTCCATCACTTTGGTGATAGGGAATGAATGACATGATTGACCTGAAGGGAAAAGGGCTGATGACTAGCAGGCAGTAGGGGCAAAATGTAAATAAATAAATACATATTTAATAGTGGCAATTCTTTACTCCAAGTCTAACTGAGCTAATTTACACATCATAAAATATTCTTGATACTGTCTAAGAAAAGTGCACTCCTGCTTCTTGCTCAGTTAAACTCCATGTTATCTGAGCTGATTGTTCTCTTTCAAAACTAGGGACTTCTTTGTTAGACCTTTTGTGGGATATAAATGTAACAACAGAACTATGGCTTTCACTACAATAATGAAACAGATTACTGTAATTTGGCAATAAAGAAAAGATCTTGGCAAGGTGTCTCTTGGGATCTGTCATACAGATCAGGAGATCATCTATATACAGAACTTGTTTTATCTCCATGCCTTCCACTTTGTATTCTTTTAACCACAATGTCTTTAATGCTTCAGCAAAGGGCTCCAAGTAAAGAACAAATGACAGGGAGGAGATTGGACATCCCTGCCTGGTGTCTACTTCAGGAGAAAGTCCACTGATAGCTCAGCATTAACTTTTGTTCAGGCTGGAGATCCCTGACATATATTGTGTAAAGATTAGATGAAATTTGTTGTCAATCCAAAGTGGTTCAGAGTCCATTATCTTATACATTGTTATGTATAAACTGATATTGTGATGCATGGTTAGTGTTTGAATTGCCCAATATTTATAAACACAGGATGCTCATTAGTTTAAATAGTACATGTATAGGCACAACCTAGAGACCATGAACAGTGTTATATTAATAGAAAAGGCTACCATTCCATCAACTGCCAAGCAGCGTGTGAAGCTTAGGGACTCATAATTAATGTGTCCACAAAACACCTAGGCAATGTCCATGATTCCTACAGATCACTGGATCATAGGAAGTTGCTAGGCTAATGGCCCTTGGCCCCTTACAAGCCTAGCCACGTTCTACCCTTATTACAATGATCAGCACACATTGTCCCTGTCCAAGAGGGACACAGGTGGAACCTCCTGCGGTGAATTTATGATTACCCACCTAATTGTCCAGATTGCATTTGAAGAAGGCCAATGAGGTGCTTTGTTTGACCACCTCTGAGTAGTCTGTATTAAACAGAATAAAGTGACAGTGATTTCACATGATCCACATAGGACAGATGCTGAAGTCCTTGAATTTTTCTTGTGAGGAACCTTTGTAGTTTCTCCAGTTGCTGCATGTGCTTGGAAAGGTTCATACCAAAAGGGCCATTGTACACAATTATTCACCTGGTGAGGGAAGAGTACAGAGGGGTTATAACTCCTTTTTTCTGGATGCAATGCCCTTAATTATGAGATGAGCAATATAGAATGCCATTCTTACGAATGTGAGACATGGTGATCAAAGGTAAGGTTACTGTCAACCTGTCTGCCCAGCTGGCATACAAATCACCTGTATTACTACTTCTTGCATGGAGACATCCCACAAAATCAATGAGTAGGCAAGTGTAGGGACAGTGGCACAATTACATTACCACAGCACATACATAACTGTTGTACTACTCTAAATCCCTAGTCTCTTCCCCTGTCTGTAATGTGTTGCAGCTGATGTTTAGTCTACTGTCCTGGAGCCCTGTCAAAGCTTGAATTTAATCTGCTGAAGTCCCAGATCTACTACCTGGTCATGTCTTATTAACATTGCATATACCCCTGTTACAGCTTGGCAGATATTCATAGCATGGTGTATGTTGTACAGCTAGCATCCCCAGGATCCTCTAGCAGTGACCTTCACAATATCTAGCAGCAATGACACAGAATGCAGTAGACAATCAACAGTGGCTACATCACATCCCTCCAGATGGTGTAGTGCATAGTATATGGGAATACAAGCCAAACAGCAATAGGTAGTCCAGCTCTGTCAGAGCTGACTTGCACAGTGGCAGCTCAACTGCACACAGAGCAAGGTGATGCATGCAGTGTTATCTAATAGCTATGCTGAACATTGCATGCACAAGTCATACTGTCCATCGGACATCTTCATATATATCACACAGAAAACAGGATGCTGAGAGTCACAGCTGTAATAATTTGTACAGGTGCCTAGAGACACATAGACACTATCAAGGGGTGGAGAGAACCACAAGTCAACATTGTTGGAGATAGGAGTAATGGCAGTGGTGGTATCTGTGTCAGATAAGATCTCCTCTGTGGTGTGAGTGGGGTTGCATCTATGGGTTATACTGTGGGGTGAATTCATTGGGGAGCTGTGGAAGAGGCACTATGGGACCGTAAGCATGACCATGCCACCATGTCGGTGTTGTAGGCCCAAATGCCTCCACAAAATGGACATACTGGAACTTGTGGAAAAAGAACTGTATGTACACATGAAGGATCCCTCTCCGAGTGACCTTGTAGTGTGGTCATCTCCACTGTTTTTGTAGGTATGATGGAACCACAAGCACAACAGTTGCAGACTGTGTACATAGTGATTGTCATCCTATGTGCCCCCTAAGGTATGTAGTACCTGCAGCCATGAGCAACACTTGGGTGAAGGACTTCAAAGGCAGCACTGGCTAACAATCTTATGGAGTTGGCCATGGCTGTGATGTGTCCCATCATGGTATGCACAAGGCCAATCATAGAATTGTCCCTGGTCACCAGTGTTTCCCAAAAGCCACTCACTATACCAGCCATCTCCATTTCCATACGTGTAGCTATGTATTGTGTCTTGGTTGCAGCTGAGTACATCTGTTGATTAAGACCAAGTCACACACATGTCAAGGGCCAGCTGGGATAGTTGACAGCAGACATCACCATGTCTCATGCCTGCTGTACAGAGAATATATATGTATGTCAGATGAAGTGCATTTGTCTGCCACACGGGATCACCACAAGTGGTGCCAGTAGCATCAGAGAAAGTGGAAACCACTCCAGACTGGGTGGGCAGAATGCAAGCAGTACGATTCTCTGACTATGTGTGGGAGAAGGCAACATTGTCAACCTGGCCAATGTGTTTATGCCCTCCCAGGAATTATATAGATAATTTTAACGGATCCTGAGACTGTGACTTGATATACACATTAGCTTCACTGCCAGAGCTCTGGCAGTGACTGTCCTTAGCCTGTTTTTTGGACCAGCATTTGCAGGTGTCATAGTACTAGTTATGTGCCTCATAAATAAAAATATATAAAAATACAGTGTAACAATGGTTGTTCATCAAGCCCCTTAGTGTGCATGCTACTAAAAGCTATAGTCATATAGCCAAATATAAAACATCTACCTGTGGCAACAGTTACCCAGATTTATATGCCCAATCTACCTTTGAAGGAGAGAGATATGGTATGCCTCCTGCAGTCTGGGTACATACCTGGCTGATCTCCATGAGAGACACTTGTCATCTGGCCTTCCCCAAAACCTATCAGTACCTCCAAGTGCAATGCCTGTTCACCCAGAATCACCAAGGTGAGATGTCTGAAATGATCCTTCCTCAGTGAATGTAGAGCATGCAGGAGGACCACACCCTATTTCAGCCCGTTCTGCTGCCATGTTATATACCCACCTTGAGGCCCTTCGTATCATGTTATTTATATGTTTCTGACATAGATGTCTGATGTGGTTCATCTGACCAACAGCATCAATATTGTGCACCACTGTTTGCCACACGAGGTCATGTAGAGGTCAGTGGTTGTCTCCTATCCCCCAATAGCCACACCCATGTGTCTTGAGTGCCTATAGTAAGACATTATTCACTTCAGGGCTGAACTTGTCCAGCCTTTGCGATACTTTTGGAAAACATAGCTCAGAAATGCATTTTTAGGTGCACAAAGTTATATGTGTCACGGTGAAAGCAGGCTGGCACAGTGGGGCATGGCTGGCTGCTCCTACATGGATACACTGTGGGGGTCTCTTATGTTCTGCACACTGCCTTGGGTTGGGTGGTTTGGTAGAGGGTGATTCTCCTGTGTCTGTGATCTGCCATGCTCTGCTAGGTTTATATGTGCACAAGTGCAATAGGGTAGGAATGTTGATTTTTCAAAGGTTTGGCTGCATGCATGAGGAAAAGGCTGCTTTGCTGTGCTGTGTTAGTTAGCTGCAATCCTCTGCTAGGATTGTATGTGAACTGATCTATGAGTGCAGTATGGTGCAGCTGTGGATGGGTATTGTAGCATGCATAGTACTGTACATTGATCGGGAACATGCAACAGGGCAATATTCACATGTGTGTGACACTGCTAATTTATCTGTTACCACATTAATGTAGACCTCTGTGTACCTTATGTGGGCTATGTCCTGTATGATTACAATTTCTATGCTGTCAGGAATTGATTCAAGCTGCTGAAATAAGTCTGCTTATTTTTCTTTGATGTATGTTTTGGCAATTAAAATGGTGGTTCACATGTTAATGTTGCTAATTAATATTAGATTACACATTATTTATGCCAATTAAGCTAAATGTTGCATTTCTATATTAATTCCTATACTTTACATAAGTGCAACAGTGATATGAGACATACAGACCTTCAAGATGCATGTCTGTGGTATGCCATGCTTACCTGGTTGGTCATGCATGTTATATGTGGATGCACTTTGTGCATCTACAGGATGCTAAGATGTACTGCATATGAATCAGAATCCTAGATAGGGCTCGATTCTCATGCTGCTTCTGTTTTGTTTTGTTATACATTCACAAAGATTATTGACGATACCCCTACCTCATGGACAGTGCCCTGCCCTGATGTGCAAAGTAGTGTAAAATTATGCTCTATTTCATGCACAGCCAGTTGAAAACTTATACATATAGAGTACCTTTCAGGAGGGTGGATACCTTGTACAACCTGGCAGCTTTGCTGTTCAAGATGACCGGTATCACTCGTACTGGTGAGAAGTACAGGTACCACTATGATGAACTGCATCACAGTGACCTCAAGATTTCTGGATGTGGGAAGTCAAAGTTAGTCAAGGATGTTCTGAATGGTACAGTAGTTATTTGCCATGTCTGCTGTGTATAGTAAATAAGCATGTTGTTTGTAACAAATGTCTTCTGATTCTTTGTTGTTACTTAATCTGACAGAACTAGGATATCCCAGGTTGACTACTGTTGATTGTATGTTGTGTGTGCTGTTGATGGCAGCTGTTGTACTGTGGCTGAGATCCCGGGGCACAGAGGACACTCCTTCATGCTTCTGCACCCTTGGGGTATAGAAGGCAATACTTCATGTTTATACAACCATGGTGCATAGCGGGCACCATTTCATGATTTTGCAACCCCTGCTGTATAGTGGGCACTACTTCATGCTTCTACAACTGTGGGGTATAGCAGGCACTATTTGATTATTCTGCAACCCCTGGAGCATAGCAGATACTACTTCATGCTTCTGTAACCCTAGTATATAGTGGACACTACTTCATGCTTCTGCAACCCTGGGTCATAGCGGGCACTACTTCATGCTTCTGCATCATTGCACATAGATTTGTTTAGTATACCTGTGTCATGTACTTAATTGCAGCTAACAGCAATAGTGTAGCTGCCTCTACTGTAAACAACTGGCACTTTAGACTAGTATCCTGCAATATGTGAATCTGACTGTTTTTTGCTTTGTTATATATGTGCATGCTGCTATAATTGTATACAGGGATTTGGTAATCATTTAAAAGTTCTAATTGCTTTGCTTGCACATGTATGTGAAACTATATTGCTGGACTGTCATTTGCATTTCCCTACTCCCATATATGTTATATGATTGCTTGCCTACTCCTTTTGTCTTTCTGTCCAGGCAAAACATGCAGAGGATGTGCCAGGTACCATAGGAAGCAGCAGAAACTTTGGGCACAGTGGGATTAGTAGAATCTATATTATTTCCTGGCTTATATCAGTCATATTACCTCATCACTAATGTCAGATTTCCCAATTACGTCTTCTTTCTGCAGGTCTCCATAGCCCATCAAAGCCACAGATATGTCAGCCATGGCCTGCTGGTAACCTAACCATGGCTGTGGCTGAAAAGTTCAAGGGAGTAGGAGCGTTTGAGGAGAGTTCTGGCCCACCCCAGGCTGGCAGATACCTTTGCAAATTACCAGCCCTGGCTCCACTTTAGATGAAGCATGTTGTGGAGGCTGTATTTGACAATTGGAGGTTGGCAAAATGGTTAAGGTGTTTACTTCATAGCTATAACATATCGGGTTTGGTTCTCATCTTTGAATGGAAACTTTGCTAGGCTTAAAATGGCCTGCAAAGGCAGCCAGCCTAGTACTTACTAATGAACCTATATGTGAGTAGTTTCCTTGTTTACCCACCTCTGATGGACTTCCTACATATCGACACAACAAACAGCACCAGAATTACCCATTCTTAAGGCTTAAATAGGCCAGTGACATAAATAAGGCCTGCTGGACAGATGGGTATCTATCCCAGAGACTACCCCTTTGCTGTAACAGGCTACCCATCCATGTGAAGCAGAGTTCTTCTCTAACTGAATTCAAGTGTAACCTGGACAACCGGATGGGGAAAAGGAAATTCTTCCCTGTTTAGCACCTATGTCTCTAATGGACACAGGCAAGCTGTAAATGGTTCATCTCCTACGCCACTGCTTGTAAATGTTTCATCTCCCAAGCCCCTGCTTACACTACTTAGGGTACCAGAACTTGTCAGTTTTGTGATGTATGACTAGGCTTAAAAGGGTCCTAGTGGTGGTTAGCCTACTACATACCTATGAACCTATGATTGGACAATAACCTGTTGGGTCACCATTTAGCAACCCCTCGGCTTCAAGTAGTGAACTCACTGGACTGGCTAGCCAATGCCTTCAGGCCAACAAAGGTGGTAATGGCCATTGCCATCAACCAGTCACTCTGGGCTCATCACATAGTAATGCCCACCTGTGCCAGTCAGTGGCTGACAAGCTGCCAGTACCCCATTCTATCCCCCACTTGTTGTCTACCCTTTGTTTGTCTGTGTCTTTATCTCTTATGGCATTCCCCTTTGTATGTCCATAACTGTCCTGTTTGCCTGTGGTCTTCATGTGTGTCTGTGTGCCCCATTCTTTATTTTACAGTGATCATCTGTTTGCTATGGCTGCTTTTTGTGTTTTTCTGTGCTCCCCTTTCTACCCCTTTTAATGAGCCAATAAGGTGTCCAGCTTACTAGACACCAGTTCACTGGCCCTTATT
This sequence comes from Protopterus annectens, assembly GCF_019279795.1. Lineage (NCBI taxonomy): Eukaryota > Metazoa > Chordata > Ceratodontiformes > Protopteridae > Protopterus > Protopterus annectens. The sequence continues at coordinate 1,156,750,055 of NC_056733.1, forward strand.
CCCTCTTATTCTTTTTTGCTGTTGGTGCACGCACTGGCTGCTTGTAGATAAAAGTGACAGTTTGTGTTACCTGTCACAACTTTTATTCAATCTGGTAGAAAATTACAACTGCGCCATTCTTTGTAGACCCTCATCTTCATCAATGTATTTCATCTAAGATGTTTCCTCTTTATTTGTTTCTATTTAGCATTACTATATTGTGTGTCAGTACAGATTTAGCTTTGGACTACATTAATATGCTGGACTATGCATCCAGCCCGCAGTAGGCTGACCGTTTGCATTTATTTCTCATTACAGTCAGCAATGTGAGTGTGACTACATTTCAGTGGACCAGATTCGTTCTAGTCCTTAAGAAACTTTATGCCTAGAAAATCATTGTTACTTATCTGATTTAATAATCACACATGCTGTGTAAGGTTGTGCTTGTTTTCATATTCTTTTAACAAACATTAAAACAAGATAACCTGTTGTGACTGTCTGAAGACAGTTTTTTAACTGGGGGCTAACAAATACAGCCTAGAGCTGGTTATGTGTACAACTAAGAAAGGGGAAAAAATAGCTAACCTGCAGAAAATGAAGAAACTGGTTTACAAACAGCTCAGGATGATGCCAAGAAGATAGAGCATCAAGGTCAAATATACATCTTGTAAGAGATATGAGCAAGGAGAGCAAATAGGTAATGACTTCCTTTGTATCCTAGGAAAAGCATGCTTGTAGCAGTAGTAGGGGTGATAACACAAGGAGCATTCTGTGAGCTCAGGTAAACAGTGTGCACTCCAATACTTAAGTGATACATACACAGCTGCACGTGTAAAGGAATGGGTTTCTCAAGTACTTGAGCACAAATGAAAAACCACCTCTTTGAACACAGTGAAGCTGAACTTTGTGATCATTTTGAGGCAGAAGAAATTGCTGCTGGTGAAGTTTTTAAGTGTGTTATTAAGAAGTCCTTCTTGGAGGGATTCTCTCTTTTTCATGTTTGTGCAACCACATTCAGGGTGTAATGGGGGCTTGCCTACCACATAAAGTGTGCAGGAAGTCTTACCCGCCTACAAACAATGCTTGCAGTCAGTTTTTTCATTGATTGATGTTCTGACCAGTTTTCTTTGGCAATGATACTTAGTGGAAGCAAAAGAACTGGGAGAGTTTAAAAAACTATATATATATATATATATATATATATATATATATATATATATATATATATATATATATATATATTGCTGTGTTTTCAACATTTAACATTGTAAAACCCATGCCATGTTTTCTACTTTCAAATGTTTGACTGATGTAGAAACTGCAAAACGATACTGTGTCATTTGGAGGGTAAAGTTAAACATGTATAGCAGTTATGAGTCTTGATGATCTCACACTAACATGTAATACACAAGTGTGCAATGTAGAAGGGAGCCAGGTGTAGGGAGACAGTTTCAATGGGTGCCAATACTACAAAGTAAGTTTGGTGAGAGTTATTTTCAGCACTCATAGATTTTTACTTTTCCTCACTTTTGTCTGACCGTGCAGATGGTATATAATACTATCTATCTATATATATATATATATATATATATATATATATATATATATATATATATATATATATATATACACATACATATATATATATATATATGTGTGTGTGTGTGTGTGTGTGTGTGTGTGTGTGTGTGTGTGTGTGTGTGTATATACATCTGTTTCTGGAATGTGTGGGCATTCACTCACATGGGGAATGTGTGAGTCTTCTTCCCTTAAAAAGTACTTCAATGTTTGCTCAAACTGAGGTTTTGGGATTTAGTTTCATGGTAATATATCTCATTGAAATTTTCTTTGGTGAGGCATCATGCATCCATAGAAGAAGTATGTGATCATCGGCTGGTGTACTTGAAAGGTCTAACACCAATGAATCAGTAACTTTACCAACATAAAGAGATATTCAACAGCACAAAAACAGCATGAACTAATGTTAACAAAGATCTATTTTCATTCCTCCTTACTTTGCATAGTGTGTGTGTGTGTGTGTGTGTGTGTGTGTGTGTGTGTGTGTGTGTGTGTGTGTGTGTGTGTGTGTGCGTGTGCATGTGTATATATGTGTAATGTACACAATGGCACATGTGCCACAGATACTTTAACTGGCATTCAGTTATAGGTGGAGCTATGTCCCATTGTATGTGCACTGCATTGCAGGTTACAAGGTACAGCTGACTACTGTGTGACTCTAAGGAAGTCACTTAACCAAGCAGCGCTTTTGGATTGCCCCAGACAGATACTTGTACCTAGTGGTTTATCCAGTTAACACTGACCAGTAGGACTCTTTGTCTAATACTTCTCATTTCCATCTACCTGGATGGTGCATCCTAACCATTTACAATCTACATAGAGAGAAAATCCATCGGTGTTGGCACCTTAAAATACAGGTGCAGTGTATTTCCTGTAAAATAATGAAAACAATGCTATGATAAATGTATAAATGATGGAGTATAATAGCATTTCTGAGGGTTCAGAGGTTTTTCAAATGAGTTTCATGCTGAGTAGTAAAGCCAGGAGTCAAACAAAGGTGTGGTGATCAAAACCCTCTGATATTAGATATTTAATTTATTACATTTCAGATCCCTGTATATAGGATTTATCCATTTTTCCTATGTAGCCTTTTTATGTAAGAGTGGTACAGGATGTGTACGAGGGTAGTGTGACAGTGGTGAGGTCTGCAGTGGGAGTGATGGATGCGTTTAAGGTGGAGGTGGGATTACATCAGGGATCAGCTCTGAGCCCTTTCTTATTTGCAATGGTGACGGACAGGTTGACAGACGAGATCAGACAAGTGTCCCCTTGGACTATGATGTTTGCAGATGACATTGTGATCTGTAGTGAGAGTAGGGAACAGGTGGAGGAGACCCTGGAGAGGTGGAGATATGCTCTAGAGCGAAGAGGAATGAAGGTCAGCAGGACTAAGACAGAATATATGTGTGTGAATGAGAGGGAGGATAGAGGAATGGTGAGGATGCAGGGGGTAGAGGTTGCGAAGGTGAATGAGTTGAAGTACTTGGGATCAACAGTTCAGAGTAATGGTGAGTGTGGAAGAGAGGTGAAGAAGAGAGTACAGGCAGGATGGAATGGGTGGAGAAGAGTGTCAGGAGTGATTTGTGACAGACGAGTACCAGTAAGAGTGAAAGGGAAGGTCTACAAGAGGATAGTGAGACCAGCTATGTTATATGGGTTGGAGACAGTGGTATTGACAAAAAGGCAGGAGTCAGAGTTTGACGTTGCAGATGTTAAGATTTGCACTGGGTGTGACGAGGATAGACAGGATTAGGAATAAGTATATTAGAGGGTCAGCCCAGGTTGGAAGGTTTGGAGACAAAGCCAGAGAGGCAAGATTACGTTGGTTTGGACATGTGCTGAGGAGGGATGCAGAGTATATTGGGAAAAAGATACTAAGGATGAAGCTGCCAGGTAACAGGAAAAGAGGAAGGCCTAAGATAAGGTTTATGGATGTGGTGAGAGAGGACATACAGGTGGTTTGTGTGACAGAGCAAGATGCAGAGGACAGGAAGAAATGGAAACAGTTGATCTGCTGTGACAACCCCTAACGGGAGCAGCCGAAAAAAGAAGAAGCCTTTTGTGCGTGCTACTGTTTTCCACCTATTTAAATGAAATGCCATACTCAGACATTTTTGTAGGAATATTTAGATAGTACTTAGGTTTTGGGTTTGGGATAGGTTAGTAATCTGTTAATTCAGGTTGTTTTTCCTGTATTTTTCTGATTGTGTTTTTTTTTTAGATTTGTCAGGGATGTGTATTCATAGTCTGTTGGATAGGTCACATGTTATGGCAGCTGTGAGGAAGACGGTGTCACATGCAAACTAGTTAAGGTACAGGTATGTAAGGGTTAGATTTTTTAATCTGTATGCAGTTTTTGTTTTGTTTTGTTCTTTTTTGGGTTTGTGGGGGTTTAAGGTTTAGGTTGGGTGGGGTCTGATCGGGTTTAAGACTTGTCAAAGTGGTTGGTGGTGTGTCTTGGGTTTCATAGATGGAAACTTTGCCAGCTTGGATTCATATGAAATCTATGTTTGGAATCCCCTTTTTAGTTTTTCTTTTATCTTTTTTTCTTTTTTTAGGGGTTTTTAGTATATTTTAACATTTGGATCTTTATTGCTATTACTATTCTGTCATTAAAACTTATGTTTTACATCTGCTGTGGACTACTTGGAGGAGAATTTGCTTGTTCATTTCCACTTGTTGCACTCCAGTGGTTTACTTTCTTCAGGCATTGCCCTCCTGTTTTGCTGTTTTACATTACTATTTTGTTGTTTATTTGTTGTTGTTGAGTTTTCATGGATCTCTTCAAAAGTTAAATGTGCACATGTATTTATAGTGCATACTGTGGTTTACTTAGGGTTTTTATGATTTTTTCAGGGTTGTAGAAGTTAGTGTGGATAGAATTTGTGCTAGTCTATTAGTTTTTAAATGTTTATGGATGTACACATTTATATTACTATAGGTGCAGGTACTTTTGTAGGTATGTGTAAAATTTAAGAATGTAACTTTATTTTTGATGTAAATTTTGGTGGTGGTATGTATGTGTGCATATTTTGTTGTAATTTGTGCATATGCAAATTTATACCATGCCAGTTTGTGTAACATTTTTGTATAACTGTATTTTGTATTTTGTGGTGGTTAGTACTTATGTTGTTTTATATGCATGCATAGTTTTGTTTCTAGGTCTTGTGTATTTTGTGGTTTATGCTGATTTTCTGCTGTGGCTGAGTTCTTTTTGTTGTGTCACGTGGTTGTGCATACCTTTTATGTTAGGGATGTATTTAATGGGGTTCCCTTCAGAAGCTCGAAATACTGAAATCTTGAATTTCAGTATCTCGATCCTAAGAAGCTGAATCCACATAACAGCAAAAGTTTAGAAGTGTGAAATTCAAAACCTCGAATACTGGAGGTTTTGAATTTCGCACTTCTAAACTTCCGCTGTGGTCATGTATTCAGGTAAGTGTGTGTGTATGTGTGTGTGTTAAGGGGTCTGGATAGGGGCTATGGTGTGTGTCAGTGTGTTTTGTTGCTCTGATGTGTGTGTGCGAGGAGAATGTAGCTTGTGTGGTGGTGTTTTGTGTGTGTTTGTATGTAGTGCGACCTCGGAGTGAGAATATTTAAGTTGTTGGGGTGTGGGGGGCTTGCCCCCCACATGGGGTGTGCAGGGGGTTTTGCCCCCCTGCTTTCATGTAGTAGAAAGATTGTGTGTGTTTGTGTGAAGAGTGGTGTGTGTGTATGTTGTAGTACTGCGAAATTCAAAACTTCGGGTATTCGAGGTTTTGAATTAAGCAGTTTTCAGTTTTTGTTGTTGTGTGGATTCGGCTTCTTAGGCTCGAAATACTGAAATTCGAGATTTCAGTATTTCGCGCATCTGAAATGAATCCATTTAATGTTGTGTGTTACTTTTGGTGTTGTGGCTGGGCTTGTTGTATTCATGTGGGAGTGACTGTTTTGGATATATTTTTATTTTATTTTGTGTTTGTGTGACTTGCTTCCTTTATAGGTTCATAGGTAAATACTAGGCAATCAATTTACAGAATATTACATGCCTAGCCAATAACTAAACAGTGATCAAGGGTGAGAATTAAACCCTGTACCTTGGGTCTGCAAGGTAAACATTTTAACCTTTAACCCCTGTATATTGTATGTTTAAGGTAAAGCCCTTAACCATTATGCAAACCCTTCCCTGTTGTAACAGTCAAAGTTCAGAGGTAAATACTAGGCAATGAGTCTACAGTCTATTACTTCCCTAGCCAACTACCAGACAATGACTAAAGATGAGAATCAAACCCTGTACCTTGTGTTCGTGAGCTAAACACTTTAACCATTATGACTATAGGGTTCCAGTGTGCAGCCAAGGCAAGAACCCTCTCCCTGTCTTCAGATTAAAAGAGCTAACTGCTGACTGCATCAGTCTGGTTTTAGGGTGGTTAGCAGTTTAGCACATAGGGCTAAGGCTTTGTGCTGACATTTTTTTTACATACACCTTTATTAAATTATCACTTGTGACATAGGCAAATTTACATTTATATAAACGTAATCAGACTATATTAACATAAACAATGTGAAGTTGTTTGATCTCGCCGTTTGTTCTTGCACACGGGTTCGGAGCCGAACCCTCGGCTCCAAGTCGGTCACATTCCAAGCTCTGCGTCTAAGAGAAGCTCGAGGCACAGTACCTATCCCATGATCCCCTGCTGCTAACCCTCAGATCTAGTTTGCTGCTGCAACAGGTCTTGTCAAGTGAGAGCTCGGGCCAGTATACTCTATATTTTTTCTACTTATATATACATATATTTAGCTAAAATTCTTAGATTGTTGAAGTTTTTTATTGGATAGCATAGTTAGTATAGTATAGTATAGTTGTGTGTGTGTGTGTGTGTGTGTGTGTGTGTGTGTGTGTGTGTGTGTGTGTGTTTTAATTAGCGTTAGCTTGTTTGGGAGTGGCTGCCCCTAGACCTTAGGCCATTTTCCCTTTTTTCTGTCAGGGCTCTGGCAGAAACTGTTACTGATAATTCCCTAGTTAATCGATAGTTTCCTTACTAGTTGTGTGTTTTATTAGTGACAGTACATTTTATATATTTCTCTTACTTATATAAATACATATAGATATATATATCTAGCCTAATATACTTAGACTACTGTTATTATTATTAGGATTAGTGTGGTGTGCTTTTTACATATACAGTTGCATTTGCTTTTCTTTGAGAAAAAATGTCAGAAAAAGCCAAATCTGGCTTTAAACGTTGCCAGTGTGGACAGAAAATGTCCATTACTGACAACCATGTTTCCTGTGTATACTGTCTGGGTCCTCTCCATCTTCAAGAGGATTGTTCCATCTGCCACTCGTTTAGTGGCAGAGTGGTGATGGAGAGACGCAGGAAACTGGTTGAGAGAGGTCTCCTGAAGCCAGTGTTTCAGGAGACATTGGACAAGGCAGACCAGTTATCGAAGTCTTCGAAGGGGTCGAAGTCTTTGAAGGCATAGGAGCCCAGGTCGTCGGCTCCGAGTACCTCGTCTAAGATTCAGTTTCTGGCTCCACAGACCTTGGAGCCGAGCACCGAGATACTGCCTCGAGTCGAGGTCCAGGACTTGGAGCCAGTATCAGAGGTACCCCCTTCATCGATCCTTCGCTCGGTGACATCTTCGGCCCCTTCGACCCGTTCCTCCAGACTGTCTGACGCCGATGTGGATCGAGTGGTGCAGAAACTGATGGAGAACATGGCCTTATCCAAACTGATTGCGGTTTCATCCCAGTTGGTTTCGAAGCTTGAGACCCTTCCTGTCCCATCTCTTGATCCTCCTTCGAGACCCGTCAAGTCATCGGAGCCGGGAGTCTAGGATCTGATGATTGTTGATCCACCGGGGCCGAAGCCTTCTTTAGTGCTTTCAGCTCCACTGACCTCGACACCCTCAGTACCCTTCGAGGGGTCTCGGAGCCGACAATCTCTCCTCGGTTCTGGGGGGGGGGGAGTCGAACCGAACTTTCGGTTCCGACTCTTCCCCTTGGTGCCTCGGCACAGATTAGTTCGGCTCCGTCCACTGGATTGGAGCCCGTGGTTCCGGGTCCAGGGAGGTCACCATCTTCTTCGGAACCGGTGGAGCCCTCGGCCCAGGGCTCCGGTGCTTTCGAGGCCATGAGGAAGGTCTTGTCTGGTAAGACTTTCACATCATCAGACTCTTCTTCTCCCTCCCCAAAGGGTCCATGTTCTGTCTCTGCACCACTGATCCCGGCCAAGCGTAGAGACCAAAGGCCTCAGTCAACCCCAGAGGGTGAACCCTGCTCCTCGGAAGCTTCACCAGATGCCCCCTCTGATAATGTCCCGAGAAAGAGGTTGTGCAAGAGGCGGCGCATTGATTCCCCACAGGAATCTCTGACATCAGATACCGACTTGGATGAGTCAGAGGGGTCCCCACGGTCCTCCTCGGAGGATGTCTCATTTGCCGACATCCTTGAAATTCTCAAGCAGTGGGGTGACTGGCAGTCCCTTGCCTCCACTGAGGACGAGTCAGTGTTACTGAAGGCTTTTGGGGCTCAACCTTCCACCTCCTGGGTAACTCCGCCCTTCGACGAGTTAATGGAGTTAATAGCTCGAAGGGCGTGGGAGTCCCCTGTCACATTGGAACCAGTCCCTCGGAGGCCCAATAAGTACATCACTGCCCCACAGAATAAGGCGTACCTCACCAAAGGGGTCCCAGTTGATGCTATGGTGGTGGCGGCGGCCACCAAGAAGGAAATGTCTGAAGCATCTTCCTCTGTTCATCCTCCTAATAAGGACTCCAGGACGATGGACAGGTACGGGAAGTGTATTTTTAGTTCAGCAATGTTTTCCATGCGATCACTGAACTACCTCACTCATTTTACCCGTCTTCAGAGAGATCTCCTCAAGGAGTTGGGAGATACTATCCAGGGTACCACAGATGCTGCGGTCTCGGACAAGGTGACAGCACAGCTCAATACCCTAAACTCTATCATGAACTCATCCATGCGGCTCATTTCATATGCAGCCGAAGGATCGAGTAGGGCTGCAGTTTCAGCAATCGCTCTGAGGAGACAATCCTGGATGCGCCTATGCTCCTTTGCGGAAGCCTTTAAGTCTTCCTTTACTAATGCCCCTTTTGATGGCTCCTCCTTGTTTGGGCCCAAAGTGAAGGAGAAGCTCACTAGGTGTAAGCAAGAAGGAAAGACCCTGTCTGCCGTAGGGGTCCGTTTTTCCGCCCCTTCTAGACCATACCCCAAACGGCAAAGAGGTGGAAAAATGTGGTTCCAGAATACTCAGGGAGCTTTCCAATCCACACCTAGTGAAACCCCCTCCAGAGGCAGAGGAGGGGGAAGGAATGGAAGACGCCTCCCAGGTGGCAGAGGGGGTCCCCAGAACCAGGGCGACAGGGATAGTGTCCCTGGCAAGCCCTTCCAGCACTCCTGAGTGGAGGCCCAGCTATCCTGCTCTGGAGGCAGTCGGGGGTCGCTTGGCTTTATACCCAGAGGCCTGGCTAAATCTCACTTCAGATTCCTGGGTAAAAAGCATAATAACCAGAGGATACAACATCCCGTTCTTAAACAATCCTCCTATCCAAAAAAGATTCCCAGATGTTCCACCCAATCTGAGGGATCAGGCAGCCATAGAAATACAAAGGCTGTTAGAAAAAAAGAGTCATTCAGCCAGTCCCGGTGGACCAAATAGGATCCGGAACTTACTCAAGGTTCTTTTTAGTTCCAAAGAAAACAGGGGACTGGAGGCCAATATGGACCTCAGCAAACTCAATACCTTCCTGCAGAAGGAAAAATTCTGGATGGTCATGCTACAATCGATCCTTCTGTTTCTTCAAACGAACGATTGGATGTGCTCCATAGATCTCAAGGATGCGTACTACCACATCAAAATGGCCAGGCCATCCAGAGATCACCTGCGCTTCCGGCTGGGAGCCAGTCATTTTCAGTTTCGAGCTCTGCCCTTTGGCCTCACCTCAGCCCCCAGGGTGTTCACCAAGTGCATGGCAGTAGTGGCGTCCCATCTGAGACAACTAGGATTCCGGGTGTTTCCATACTTAGACGACTGGCTCCTAACTGCCACCACCAGGCATCACCTATTGCAAGCCAAGGACTATACAATCAATCTCTGTTCCCACTTAGGCATAACTCTAAACTTCGAAAAATCTGTCTTATCGCCCTCACAGCATATATCATTCATAGGAGCGGAATTGGACACTACCTTATCCCTGATCAGACTTCCCGATTCAAGGGTCTCAACCCTGAGGGAACAGGTTTCTGTTCTCCTAGAAAACAAAAGAGTCCCAGCCGCACAGGTTTTGAAAGTTTTAGGTATGATGGCAGCAATCCTTATCACGGTCCCCCTAGGGAGAATGCACATGAGGATCCTCCAATGGCTACTCTTCGCACAGTGGTCTTACCAACAGCTACCACTGTCACACAACATCCTACTCACGGAATCGTGCCAACGGGATCTTCGTTGGTGGATGAACAGTCAGGAACTTACGATAGGCCGCCTGTTTGTTCTTCCTCCCCCTTTAGCCACAGTGACCACGGACGCTTCCCTGATAGGGTGGGGGGGGACTTTTTCTGGGGAGAACAGTTCAAGGCCAGTGATCGGAAATGGAGTACAAACTGCACATCAATGTCCTAGAGTTAAGAGCAGTGTTCCTAGCGTTGCAACACTTTCATGACTACTTACCTCAGGGAACAGTTGCAATTCAGACAGACAACATGTCAGTGGTCTGGTACATAAACAAGCAAGGAGGAACCAGGTCTTACCCCCTATGCAGAGAGGCCCCGAGGATCTGGCAATGGGCTGTGTCCCCCGGATGCTTTCTCATAGCAACGCACATCCTGGGGACGTCCAACGTAATAGCGGACAGGTTGAGCAGAGCCATCCTGCTGCCTCACGAGTGGTCCCTCAAAAATCAGGTAGCGGAGAGAATTTTCCACAGATGGGGCCAGCCTTGCTGTGACCTTTTTGCTTCCCCCTTGAATGCCAAATGCAGAAGCTATTTCGCCCTACTTCCCCCTCCCGGGGGCATCCCCAGGGACGCACTTGGTACACGATTGGCCCCCGGGTCTCCTATATGCCTTCCCTCCTGTTCCACTAATCTCGAAATTTCTGCAGAAAGCCAAGGGTCTGGAAAGGATGATCATCTTGATAGCCCCATTCTGGCCTCGACAAATCTGGTTCCCCTTCCTCCAAGCTCACCAAATAGAAGAACCTTGGACTCTGGACCCAGTGCCAGACCTGCTGACCCACTCGTCAGGAGTTCTTCACCCCTCTCTCTCATCCCTCAAACTGACAGCATGGCTGCTCCACTTCCCAGCTTAGCCAGGTCGGATCTTTTATCTCCAGCAGTGCAACATATTCTGATTTCTTCCCACAAATCCTCCACTAGAAAATTGTATAAGAGCAAGTGGAAACGTTTCGCGTGTTGGGCCTCCAAACAAGGTTTAGATCCCTTGGTTGCTCCTATACACAAGATTCTGGAATTTCCATCTACTCTTTTTCACCAGGGGGCTTCAACATCCACCATAAGGGTACAGCTGGCTGCTATATCTAATTTTCATGTGGGAGAAGGAGGCGCGACTATTATGTTGCACAAGCTTTGTAGGGCTTTCATGAAGGGCACTTATCATCTCCGACCACCAATTCGGAGCCCATTCTTTCTTTGGAATTTAAATCTGATGCTATCCCAACTCATGCTATCGCCGTTTGAACCAGCTTTGTCATGCCCACTGAAATACCTTTCTTGGAAAACTCTATTTCTGGTGGCAATCACCTTTGCCCGCAGAGTGTCGGAGCTGCAGGCACTGTCAATTAGACCACCATATCTGATATTTCACCCAGACAGGGTCACCTTACGTACTAATCCATCTTTTCTACCAAAAGTCTGCTCAGAATCGAGTCTTAATCAGTCCATAGAGGTTCCCACCTTTTTCAAGAACCATACCAATAAGCTGGAATACATGCTTCACAAATTGGACGTGCACAGACAACTGAGATTTTACCTAGACAGAACAAAAGAATTCAGGAAATCGGACTAACTATTTGTGTCTCATGCAGACAGTAAGAAAGGACTTGCAGTTACAAAAATCACGCTATCCAAATGGCTATCGGACTGCATAAACTTTGTTTATTCATCTTCAAATCAGCCTACTCCCCTCAAAATTAAAGCTCACTCTACTAGAGCTGTTTCTACTTCTCTGGCACATGCAGCTCGCTTGCCTATAGATACCATTTGTGCTGCAGCTACCTGGGCCAAACCTCATACGTTTATTACTCATTACAAAGTGGACAGGGCCTCCAGGGACAGGGCTTCCTTTGGTTCCACTGTTCTCAGGAATGTTCTCCCGTGAGCCACCCAGGGTTTAGAGTGCTGGGGACGCTACCCGTGTGTAAAAACAAATGGCGAGATCGAACAACTTCACATAAAGAGGTTATGTTCTTACCATAACGCTCCATGTGAGTTGTTCATCTCGCCTTTGTTCTTACATTCCCTCCTTCTTCCCCCCTCCATGTTCTGGAGGAATAGGTACGACTCGTGGCTGGTCGTCTTCTCATGGTTCCCTGTGACTGCCTGTGCCCATGTATGCGTGCGTAGTCAGACAGGTATAACATAGTTGCCTGTTTTTATATTTACCTTCTAGGTATATATGTGTATAGGTAAATTTGGTGCATATGCATGTGTAGGCAGGTAGATATGTTGTTACCTGGTTTCTTTACAAACTAGATCTGAGGGTTAGCAGCAGGGGATCATGGGATAGGGACTGTGCCTCGAGCTTCTCTTAGACGCAGAGCTTGGAATGTGGCTGACTCGGAGCCGAGGGTTCGGCTCCGAACCCGTGTGTAAGAACAAAGGCGAGATGAACAACTCACATGGAGCGTTATGGTAAGAACATAACTTCTTTTTATACTTCACATATATTGCTATATGTCATATAACCTAAGCAATATTACATAAATTATTCAATTCCTGCTTTTTATTAAACAAGAAACATCTTTATTAAACCATCACTTATTATCCATTACTACATAGGCAATTATACATTTATATAAATGCAAACAAACCACATTGAATTGTTTATGCAAGCATTTTACATGACAAACCATACTGACATACTCCCAGTTGCAAACATTATACATCACTTATAATGTACCCAATCTTTCTCACTCAAACATTGCATAGCTCATTTAAGTCCTGCCGCCTTTTAGGCCTCATTCCTCCCTTGTATGTATTGTTCCCACAGTTTCCATTTTTTCTTATGTAGTTTGCTCTTTTCTAAAGATCTCATTTCCAGTTGTTTTGTCTCTGTTACTATATTCAGTACTTCCAGTATAGTTGGTTTAGATTTTGATGTCCATTTTCTAGTAATTGCTTTTTTGGCAGCCAGCATTATTAGACACAGCAAGGCCTTACCATGTTTAGGCAATTCTGATTCTCTGTCATAGCTTTGTGCTGATATTAAGATTAATCCTGAACTCTAGTGTTTGATTCCATCACTGTCCATTCGATATCACTGAGAACAAACCACCTAAGCTATCATTATTTCTAGATGTCTTCAGAAAAGGGACACTTGAGCCTAATGGACCAAACTGCTTAACATATAAATTAGAAATACTTTTTCTGGCCAAGAAGCTAGGCTTATTAATCAGCCCCAGATTGTGGATGACATAGTTAACCATCCTACTTTTATGCTTGCTTCCAGTCAATGTGGTCATTTCATAATACAATGTAATACGTGAAGCACACTGGTTACACTGCAAAACTGAGGCTAACACTACCACATAGACAGAAGCACCACGGAACTGCATTGGAAACTTACAGACAACTTTGAAAATTATAACACACTTTATGATGCCACAGAAATAGTCAAGGTATAGCACAGCAAAGTGTCAAAAAGCTTTAAAAGCTATTGATTGATAAGTGGTGCACTTGGATTCTAGCCTCAGTCTATGTGGCAGTGTGAAGTGTACAGCAGCTTTTAAAGCTGTTCGACACATCACACTTTTGCATTTTTTTAAAGTTGTATATCATGCCAGCTAAACTTTCCTCCCTCATGTATTACAATGAATTATGATCAGGTCACTGATTATAATTATATGCTGTGTTCTGAAAACAGATGAAAGAAATTTATTTCTCAGTCATCGCTCTCAAGGAATTTCTGGTATCCATTTCTCAAACACATTGATAACCTGGTTATGACTGACAACCTGGCCATAATTCTTTACATTATTATCATGACAATGATCATTTCTGAGATTCAACAACATATTTTTACCACAAAAAGTATTTCATATTTACTTATTAAACATCACCTCTAGGGCAAAATGGGAATATTTTAACACTTTTAATTTTAAAAGAAGTTCATAAAACAATACATGGAAATAATAAGCAAATGCACAAAAAACTACCATTTGTTTAAGGTGATGAATTAATAGAAAACCATTGCTAGATTTTAATATTTTTACTTTACAACTACAGCACATCCATTTCCTCAGACCAACAGCAATGGTGCTAAACATTCAGCATTAACAAATGCTTGTTTTTATTGCCTTTCCTCCAATACACGTACATTGATCTGTGCTCTGACTGAAGCTGCTGGTAGTCCTTGCTCATTTTTCACCCCTATGCTTTCATCATTGCCTATTAGCAGACTGATACTATATCTCTTGCCTTCTGTATGGGCTCTGTGATTCATGTGTGTAAGGGCTCAGATGTCAACTTGCATCTTGTATCTCAAGTTCAGTACAGCACCAGAGACGCCTACATTTTACCCGGGAGCCCAGTTCCCATCCTATTTTCTTGAATAGCGAACAGGAGCACATGGAATACTATAGCATGCTTGGTGCTTCTGTGTTTGGGACTTCTAGTAGCATTGTCTAGCCTGATAGCGCTGTACTCTACACCAAAGTGAGGCAGTTTAGTGTTGTATGGTATATCTTACCAAATAGCTATGTGCATACCTAAGTTACCTTACTTCTGAATGATGTGGCCCAACATCCTGACTGAGATTTATAAGGTACACACAGCCATTTATCATAATGACCAAGGGGTTCATTACCATATATGGTAAGGAGGGGTACCATAGAATGGTAAGGAGGGGAATCTGGTGTTGTGCAAACTCTCACTGGTGAGAGCTCACCAGTATTAACTTGTGAGGGCAAGTCAAGTTAGTGTGTGGTAGCAAGTTTATCTACACTGCAGGGGACATCATGCAGTGGGATTTTTGGGGTGGATTTATGTTGAACTTGCACTAGTATGTTGCGCAGTACAGTCTGCTGAGAAGCATACTATCGGGGAGGGAGTTCACTGTGCTGTGAAGTCCATTACCATTGGTACATGGTTGTTAACCTGTAGGTTAACCTTTTGAGTCTAGTTAGTACTCCAGTGGTACTGCTTTCTTAAATCATGTTTGTTCAGGTATTTTGCATATGTAATTCATGAATGAGTACTATGCTTACACAGTCTTTTTTGTGCAGGACTTCAAGAATCAACATGGGCTCTCTATGCAGTATACTGCATACTGTTTCTGTTCTATTGTGCACCAACAATCATGAATTTCACTCAGTGGGAAGTTTTCTTAAAAGTAAGACATACAGCTGCAATTTTCTACAGTAGTATTGTTGTACTATGAATGAAAATGAATGAGGTTAGAGAGAGTGAGGTCTAAAAGTAAAGTGAAAGGTGCTGCCACCATAGGCTTTTTTTCTCTGTTAGATTATAGTCTTACACTGGCCTGGATATAAGTTTACATTCTTCATGGTGTCAAAGTGCTGTTATAAGAGTATATTTCTGCTATTCAGTGGACATTATAGTAGATCTCTAATGTCATATTCGGGCATCTAACCACAGTTCATTTTTGCAGCATTTTCAATATAATTTTGCAAATCAATGGCTTTCTCCATAGTGGTGAGATAATCCACCCCTTCTTTGGGAGGTTAGTCTCAGCATTAACTGTTCATTGTGTACCTGTCTTCAGTCCATTATTACTTGTTATAATTTACAGATCACAGCAGTAATTTCTACACTCATTAACTCATACACTAAGGCTGCAGTAATCATTTCTACAATGACCAGTGATGTATGATAGCAGTTATATTTAATAGTGTCAAAAATGACTGGTTACAGTATGACTTTTTAGAACATTATACAAGACCTGTTTTAGCACTTGCACTAAACAGGGAACAGAAGTTATGAAAAAGCCTAGTCCCATTAATTCACTTTTTAATAACCATAAATTTCAGCTCAGCAATTTACTTCTGTTGTTAGTAGCTTTCAGCAATGTTTTGCTATAAATCTGTTTTTTTCTTATGAAGACACCCATCAATTTTATTGTGTGTATAACAGGGAACAGAAGTTATGAAAAAGCCTAGTCCCATTAATTCACTTTTTAATAACCATAAATTTCAGCTTAGCAATTTACTTCTGTTGTTAGTAGCTTTCAGCAATGTTTTGCTATAAATTTGTTTTTTTCTTATGAAGACACTCATCAATTTTATTGTGTGTGTGTGTATATATATATATATATATATATATATATATATATATGGATTACCTTCAGAACATCGACAGACCATTTCATTGAAACCCATTTCACTGACAGACCATTTCATTGACAACTAGTAAATGCAGGAATTTAAGGCAAATAAAGGGATTTGTCCCCTTCCCCAATGTAGTGCAACCCTGGAGTTAGTATATATAATTGGGGGGGGGGGGGGGGGCACAGCCCCCTACCTATTTTGGTGTAAAAGAAGAATATAACACAAAAAGTACAGAATTTAAACCAAAATAGGTGGGGGGGGCTTCATCTCCCACCCCCCGATGTGGGGGCTGTGCCCCCCACACCCCCCCAACTATATATACTAACTCCAGGATCGCACTACATTGGGGAAGGGGACAAATCCCTGTTATTTGCCTTAAATTCCTGCAAGTAGTAGTTGTCAGTGAAATGGTCTGTCAGAGAAATGGGTTTCAATGAAATGGTCTGTCGATGTTCTGAAGGTAACCCATATATATATATATATATATATATATATATATATATATATATATATATATATATATGATAAAATATATTATTTGGAAAACACCAGTATCTTGTTTGTGTTGTGAAATGTAATACTTACTAGCCCAGCGAGTGATACAGTCTGCAAATGAAAAGACCTTAACTGCAGTAACTGCAGTTGTTTCATGTGGACTTATGTCACTATTAGTTGACAGTCAGTTCACTTCATATTAAGATGCCATCCATAATCCTTACAAAATCGACACATTTTCTCTTGGTTTAATACCATGCATTCCATGTTGAAGCTTGTATTAATATTTTGTCAATGGGAGAAGAACAATAAAATAAGACACCCTTATATAGGCATGAAATTAGCCTATTCCACTTATTTTCACTGTACACCGGTGCAGAACTAGCCAGCAAACTTAATTTTGATTCCTTATACATTATGGCATGTAATGTGCAGTCTATAAAGTGCAGATTAATGTATGCATTATTTTAGTTCAAATAAGATAATTAGTTTTGATCTCGTATAAACCTTAGCTAGAGTCAAAAATAGGAACGCTGCAAACCACAGTTGCTGAGCAACAAATATACCCATAGCACCAGCTGGGTTGTCAGAATGAGAAACATCTTTGATTCTAAGTAATTTCTGCATGCTGCTTGCCAAAATTACATATTTTTTTAATGATAAATTATGTTAAGACAAAATTTATACAGCTTTCTTTATTAGTGAAATAACCCACAACTATTACTCAAGTCTGTCTGTTTTATAGCATGTATGATAAAAAAATAAACAATGTGACAGCTTACAGGCACACATTTTTTCCAACCTGTAAGAAAGATTTCTTTCACAGCCTTTACATAAACATTAATTGCTTATAAACACTAACTAGAATATATATATATATATATAATGTATATATATATATATATATATATATATATATATATATATATATATGTGTGTGTGTGTGTGTGTGTGTGTATTTGTACAATGCCCTGTGATGCATGTTAACTTTTTGCAATGTTTTACAACTGTACAAAAAGATAATTTATGTATTTATAACATGCACAGCTCTATTCAGACCATACAAAAGCAATAATTTTTATTTTCCTAAAGATTTGGGGACTGTCACATATTTCCAGTGTGATATGACCAGGACTATGACATTAAAGACATTAAGAAACAAAATTAAAAAAAAAAAAAAAAAAAAAAAAACTTAATGTCTTCCTCCTCCATTACCCCCCTGTGCTAAAGACACCAAGGAGGAATGAAACAGCTTTGACAAAGAACTTTTCAAATCCTTTCAGTCATTGAAATCTGCTTCTCCAGCCTCTTCCCATTTAAAAAGGAAAAGGTCTTCTTCCCCTTCTCACAGTGACTCCCATTCACACATAGAAGAGATAGGTCTGGATCATGCTTTACAGGTGTCATCTAATCAGAGCCTGAAGAAACTGTGCCATAAGATTCTCCTGTAGAGGAAATATCATTTTCAGTCACCATATCGAGAAAGAAAGACCTCTTCCAATGGGAAGAGAAAAACATACAATGAGTGCTTTCAGGTAAATATCCCTAAACTTCTGGCCATTCCCCTGTTATTAATGCTCTGGAGGATGCTTTCAGTGCTGTCTGTGCTTCTATAGACAGTCAACCTCCTGCACCCAAAAAAGCAAATAAGCTTTGCAAAGTACCTCAGTCCCACAAATTCCTCTTTTGTAACTCCTTGGCAGACCCAGCTGTAGTTTCCTTAGCAAAGGATACTTCTTCTTCTTCTTTTGGCTTTTTCCCGGTTAGGGGACACCACAGTGGATCACCCATCCGCTCATGACTGTCAGCGGAGCTGTATGATGTTGTGTTGCCAGCCCCGCACCCAACCCTCCACAGAAGGTACACACATGCACACACTCACACCTAGTCCAATTTAGAGTATCCAATCCACCTACAGCATGTCTTTGGGATGTGGGAGGAAACTGGAGCACCCGGAGGAAACCCATGCAACCATAGGGAGGACATGCAGACACCGCACAGAAGGCACCCCAGCCGAGGATCAAACTGGAGAACCTTCCTTAGCAAAGGATACTACCTCTAAACAATTAACTGCTAATAATAATCTGCCATCAGACAAGGGTAGAAAGATGTTTGATAGGTATGAGGAAAGGCTATACATCTTCGACCTTAGCCTTTTGAACAGTTAGTTGTTGGGCTTATATGTTTAAATATCTGGTTGTAACCTTTGTTAATATGAAGAAATTGCTAAGTTACTTTACTCTGACTCTGAGGTGAAATCCTCTTTACTCAGCATGGTTTCTTCTGTAACTCCAATAACAAAGCATAAATATTTGATGCCCTGTGATCAGTGGTAACATAGTCATTATATGAAAAACATGTAGCAATGTTTTACAACTGTGCAGCTAATGTGTAAAAAGATAATTATATATTTCTAGCATGTACAGCTTATATATATCTATTCAGACTATACATAAGCAATAGTTTTTATTTTACTAATGATTTGGGCACCCTTGGACAAAGAAATATTTGGTACATCTTCACCTGAGTTTTTAAAAAGATTTGATGAAAGGTGAAAACTGATCCAAAGGATCAAGCAGATTTTTCATCCAGTTATCCCAAAGTACAATATGAACTATTCATCCAGTCATGAGTCCTTTTTAAGTCTTTTAAACAATCTTAACAGAAATTTGTGGAACAACAGTAAAAGCAAAAGTGGCAAGGAGAAACAAAGAAAAAAAAAAGTGGTGGTGGTCAAGCTAAGTCACAAACCAAGAAAAATGCATGCCTATCTGTTTCTACCAGCCTGGCCATCATCTCACACTTACAGGCATTCTGTGTCTGTATCTCCTTCTTTGGAGACAAACCACAACAGATTCTTGGGTACCAGAAAAAGACCTGAATGGATACAAATGGCAATGGAACTCTCTCTCCAAACATGGGAGTTACTTCCGTCAAAGAAACGCAGACGCATCTCTTTCCTACATCCTTTCCCATATGTTATCTCAAGTTCCAGAATCTCAGCAGGACAAAGGAAGGAACCAGGAGACCGTACTGGATCTATTTTTTTCAATCTATTCATAAAATGTCTAAAATTCAAAATGCTCACTTTTTGGACTGCTTTCCCTACTATTCCTCCTCTATGTTTTTTGGTCACTCTGGACCTCAAAAGTACCTATCATCACATACCCATTCACAGAGACTTCAGGTGTTATTCAAGGTTTTTTTTTTTTGTTTCTGGTGTACATTTTCAACTCTCTTCTTCACCCATTGATCATTCCACAGCTCCAAATGGATACATAAAATGTCTAGCTCCAGCAATCATCTTTTGCAGACTACAGGACACTCACATCTTTCCTTTCTTGGATGATTGCCTTATTTTGCAAACTCTTTTCAAAGTTGTCAAGAATCACTGCTTTTTAAGATAAAACTTTTATTAATCAGTTAACATCAATCCAATAGACAAGAAGACATAAACAGTGAATAAATAAAACAAAAATCATAACAACACATTTCTAAAACAGACCAAACAACACTTATGGGATGTAACTTTAATACAAAAACAAAAGCATCCATCAGTTACATTTGTCATTAATATTGATTTCAGTGAAATGTATTCACGTTTATTCCCTATTACATGTTGTTCCCAGTTCCACCTCCAACCTTTCTGTCCCTCTACATTGTGAAATAATATTTAATTTAATAATGATAATTGCAACAATTAATAAAGGATATAATCAATTTTCATGAAAATAAAAAAGTATAAAATGAAACACTAATGAAAAAAATCTTAGTGAAAAGTATTTGTACATAGGCAAATTGTTCACCAGCCTTTCCTTAAATCTGTTAACATCTGTTACAAAAGAATATAATCTTGGTATCACTTGCGGAACTGTCCAAACTTTATATTTAAAACTCTGAGTTATTAAGAACTTTCTTTCCACTCATATACTGTTTCAGAGAGAATTTCATTATATTCCTCACTATTTCTAACTGGTACTATCGCTGTATCATGTTAATAAGCATTTCCAGTTAGCTATCAAATCATATCTTCCAGTAAGTATATGTGTCTATGATTTTTCACCTTATATCTACCCTTCATGTCCCTGAGTTCTTATTTTTATATTCCCACACTTTCCATTTCAACTTGAATCCCTTCTGACTGCCTCCTCTCTCCACTGCTCTCCCCCTTTAATATTTGATTTACAATCTTTTTCACTTCTTTTCCATTTGGAAGAGATTTCTGTTCCCATTTATTCATAATTGCCTTTTTCTCAGCCAGCACTACTGTATTCACCAATTTGCTTTGTGACTTCGACACATGCTCTTCTGATCCCAAAAGAAAAAGCTGCTTAGTTAAGTTGATTTTCCCACCCCTTATTATCTGAAAATGTTCTGCCAACTCATCTTTAAAAGCTTTTATCTTTGTACATTCTCAAAAGATATGTACACATATACCTCTCTGTCCTGAACAGCATCTCCAACACCTTTCTGACACAATGGGAAATTTTTTGCCAACTTAGCTGGAGTATAAAAGTATTTGTGAAGTCATTTCCAGGCAAAGATTTTAAACCTTCATGCTTTTCATAATATTTAGGCAACTGGGTTATAAATTGCCAGTGTTGGTCCTGAAACCCTTTCTGTAACTCCCTTTCTCAATTTTCTTTTAACTTCTTTAGCCACTCAACTTTTGATCATCGGCACAAATGCAATGCTGTTATTATCAATCTTCTAGTGGGCACACTATCAATCTCCTGTCATTTATCTCCTATATCCAATGAGTGATATTCTCCTCCTTCCTAATTGATTTTGTTATCTCCTTCCCTTAAGCTATAATTTCAATCTCTTTGGGAGGTCAAATTCTTCCAGCATATCTGCCTATTCTTCAGTTCTTCCAGCACACAATATCTGTGGCAAATATTTCACTGTGTCCTAAATTTTTCTTCATTGCCATGCAATTGTGTGAATCCCTCTATCAATATTCATTCCTTCTATAGGCAGTGTTGCCACCTTTTATCCTTAAGTTTTTTCCTCCACAATCAACTAATGTCCTTCTGCATTCCGTATAACATTGACCATTTCATCTGTTGTCCCCTTTTTCCTAATAGTCACTCCATCAGTAATGTAGCTAGGGCAGGACGAAGGGAACACTCCACCAGGCAGAAAGTGTTAAGCAGCTGGAATGGCCATCTGATCCCTCATCCTGATTCTGATCACTTATTTGAGCAATACTGGCTTTTAAAAGCTGGTATTGTATTTGCGATCAAACTTGAGTGCTGTAGCACTCAGTGTGTGGTCTGAACTGTAGCAACTTCTTGCTACATTGTAGCAAGCAGTTTGCTACAATTTAAACATTAAAAGAATATTTTTTAAACTGAAATCTGATGCTGTACCTCACCATGAGTGGTATAAACTGTAGGATCTGCTTGCTACATTTGTAAGTATTTTATCTTTTCAAGCTTGCTGAATTCTCTAGGCCTTATTCTTTAAAATCTGTTGGCATTGGAAAAGTGAGAACAGTCTCTTCATTGAACCAGACCTCTTTATTATGTGCTGCTCATCCATTTCCTTTCCACACTTTGTTGTTCAGCTGCCTCTCCTGAGGGATTCTGTGATTCATTGGTTTCTGAAGTACCACTAGGGTCCACAAAATATCTTGCTGCCCCTGGAAAAGTACAGACCTTTCCCTTACAGAGTCACACCACTGGGGCAAATGCAGTTGGCCTGCTTCTCTTTTCATAGAAATAGACTTGCTCAATGAAGATTATTTGCTCCTCCGATATTATTTTATGCCCTGATCACCAGACTTTCAATAAAATCTGTTCCTTCAGTACAAATGACTGAAGACAGATTATGATCAGTCTCAGTCTGTTGCTTCCCTCCTTCACCGATTGCCATGCAATGCAGTACCCCCATTCTCTACATAACTCATCCTTCATTATCCCAGTTCTCATATGCAACAGTCCAGTCATTTTTCTTTACAATTTCCTCTTTCATTTCTTTCAGGGATTCTTGACAATTTTAAATTATTTCTTCTGGAGTGATCTTCCAGGTCTGTTACTTTTTCCTCCAGACATTCGACCCGGGATTCAGTAACATGTCTCCTGGATTTCAACCCTGCATTTTCATTGACTAGCAACTGTATTACTGTGGATAGTTCATTTAGTTTGTGATCTTTTTTCCCCAAGTCTTCTTTCATGAGCTAAATGGTTTTCTTGAAGAGTTTGTTTCACCTTTCTTAGTTCACCCCAGATTGTGTTCAGAGTTACCACATGTTAATTTTGGCTGCAGATCCTTAAGGAGAATAACAATAACCATACAGAATATTATATTCATAAAGTAGCAGAAAGTATTCTAAGAACTAAGCCAACACGGGGATGGATAAAGGAGATTCTGTTGATAAGAAGTACAGCAATTAGGGATACAAATAACAGGCAAGAGGGGGCTGAAATTTATTGGAGAAAACTGGCTAAAGAACCAATGAATTGGGAGCAAATAACTAGAGAGGGAAAGGTAATTGAATGGGAAGAGGCCAATAACTGGCCTGCAGGTTGGATATTGCCATCCCTATCAAGGACTGATATCAGAGTACAGGCAAAGATAAAGAAATAGGGGATCCTAAATGAAAGACCAGCACTGAGTTTTTTAGTAGAATTTAGAACAGAAATTCCTGTTAAAAAAGGAATAATTAACACAGCATATACAATATTGCATGATAACTATAAGAATCAATCAGAGGAGGTTGTAAAAGATTGGGAAGAGAGAGTGGATAAGGAATTCACAAAGAAACACTGAAGATATATGTATGTCTCTTAAATATGCAACAAAGTGTAGAAAGTTTAGGATTTTTGCTTGGAAGTGTTTACATAAGTATTTTTATACCCAAAGTAGACTGCAAAGAATTTTCCTTCAGATAAACAGCAAATGTTGGAAATGTGATGGGGAAGAAAGAGGTAATTGGAAGCATATTTTCTGGAAGTGTAATGAGTTGGCACACTTTAAAGATTCCCTGCAGACTGCCCTGTCAGAAATACTGGGTGAGCAAATTGCTGTAAATAAGGAAATTATTTTTTGAGCTATACAGAAATAATGGTGCGGACAATCTTTCTATCGAAGAAAGAAATTGTTTAAAACAGTTATGTGAATTAAAGTAATATAGAATTATGAAATCCGATAAGGGTGGAGGTGGGGTAATGATTATAACACAGTTAAATTATGTAAGTAAAATGTATATTTTGAATGACGAGAATACTTATGAGCGAGTATCTATGAATAAAATCAATAGGGTGTATGCAAAGGTTGATTGGGGGTTATATGACCTTTTGACCCAGGAAGTGATTGATCATACAGGATACTCTTTTCTGACTGTGGAAGCACCGGTTATTCCATCAATCCTTAGATTCCCAAAATTCACAAAGATTTGAATAACCCCCCTTTTAGACCGATTGTGGCAGCTAAGAATTCTAAAACTGGACCGTTAGCTGCCTATATTGATTTAAACTGTAAAAAAGTTGTCTAAAAATAAACATATCCTTATGGACTCATGGCATTGTTTAGAAACATTTAGAGATTTATCCCTAGATGAAGAATTTATTTTTGTAACAGTGGATGTCATCAATTTGTTTACAGTGATCCCACACAAGGAGGGAATAGAATATTTTGGTGACAGCCTTATTAATATAGATGGATTGCACAGTGTAAAAAGGAATTTATGGACATTGTGCTACATAACAATTTTTTATATTTTGAAGGTGAATATTTTCGCCAAATTTCAGGGGTAGCAATGGGAGTGAAATGTGCCCCTGTGTATGCCAATTTAGTTTTAGCTGAATGGGAGAAACGTTATGTATTCATTTCTTCAATTATGGAAAACATTATCTCATGGTTATGAATTTTAGATGACGTCCTGATTTTATGGAGAGGCAACATTGAAGGAATAGGTATGTTTATTAACTACCTTAACAACACTACTTCCTTTTTACAATTTACTTACAAAGTTAATGCCCAGGAAATAGATTTCTTGGACATATTTTTGTACAAGGACATGGATAGTAAGAAACTGGTGTTTAGTATCTCACAAAATTACGTACTCTAATACATTACTTAATTTTAATAGTTGTCACCTTTGGGACAAACAAAAGAGAGTAATAAAGGGACAAATGGTGTGAATGTCTTGGTTTGTGAGTGACAACCAAATATTTGAAAGGGAAATGTTTCACTTAATAGGAATGTTGAAAGACAGAGGTTATCCTTTGAGATTATTGATCTAAATTAGGAACAAGATTATAAGGAAATGTTCCGAAAGTTTACCCCAATCTTGTTGCCTAAGGAAGGTACATTTAATTCCATTCCCTCTACTCAATTTGAAAACACTATGGTGTTGCCCTATAATCAAGAAGGTGTAGAACTAAGATCAATATTAAATCATTGTTGGGATTGTTCATTTAGGTTCATAGGTTCATAGGTAGATACTAGGCTATCTGCTCTAGGGCATTTATAAGCCTAGCCAGAGTGTATTTGGCTTCTGCCTCCCTATTAGATTAGCCTACTGTGCCTCTGTAAAGTAGGTCAAAGAAGGTACCCTTTTAAGATTAGTTTACTGTGCCTCTGTCTAGCAGGGACACAGAAGAGATCCCAGGGGTGAATTTGTGATTTCCCATCCACGCGTCCAGATTTCGCTTGAAGAGGGTCATCGAGGGGCTATGTCTAACATGAATTGGGATTCTATTCTAGAGTGAGGGGAGCCTCTGGGAAATGAATCTGTCCCTCCAGCATGTCCTATTTATTTTTGTGCTGAGGTTTAGGTCCCTGGAGCATGTAGCTCTAAGGGACTTGGATTTTTTGAGGTGGAGCATGTCCATTAATTCTGGGTTTGACATGGCTTTGTACGTCAGGCATAGATCGCCTCTGAGTAGGCGTAAGCAACTGAGTAGAGCTGGAGTTTCTTTAGTCGAGCTGCATAGGACATCTGTTTGTAGCCCATGATCCTCTTGGTGAGGTACTTTTGGGGTCTCTCCAGTTGCTGCAGGTGTCGGGTAAGGTACATCCCAAAAGGGCATTGTATTCAATTATGGGCCTGATGAGTGACGAGTAGAGGGGCACAATGACCTCTCTTGATCTAGATGCGAACCCTTTCGTGATAAAGTGGGCTATATAGAAGGTCTTTTTAACCACTTTGGCAACGTGATTATCAAAGGAGAGATTACTATCTACGTTGGTCCCCAAATCTCTAATTACTTCTTCTGTACTTAATGGATTACTACCTATGTGGTAATTTGTGGGCACCTTGTTTTTCCCAAAGGGGATGACTATGCACTTTTTAGCATTTAGCTTGAGGCCGTGGCTCTGGCACCAAGCATCTGTTTCTGTGAGACCCTTTTGGAGGATGCTTCTGTCAGCTGGAGATTCGATTATGGCCCCCAGTTTGCAGTCATCTGTGAACTTTGTCAGCCATAATCCCCCCGTGTTAGCCTGAACCTCAGAGAAGTATATACCGAACAAGAGAGGTCCCAGAACTGAGCCCTGTGGGATGCCACTTGTAACTGGTTTGGATTCGGACATGGCACCTGCGATTCTGACCATGTGGGTTCTATCTCTGAACCAGTTTACAACCCATCTTCTGATATAGGGGTTGATATTTAAACTGGTAAGCTTATTTATGATGCCTGAGTGGGGTATTGTGTTGAAGGCTTTTGCGAGGTCCATGTAGGCTGTGTGGACTACCTTGCCCTCATCAGTGGCTTTGGTAACTGTTTCAAAGAAATCAACTAGGTTTAAGAGGCAAGATCTGCCCTTAACAAAGCCGAATTGGGTAGGGTCCAGTGTCTGGAGGCTCCCAATGTCTTTGTTTATGAGTTCCATGATAATACGCTCCATAGCTTTACAGACCAGACTAGTCAGGCTTATGGGGCGATAGTTTCCGGGGTCCGTTGTGGCACCACCTTTGTGGAGTGGGACCACTGTAGCTGTACGCCATTCTTTGGGTACATATCCTGTAGTAAGGCTAAGTTTGAACAGTGACTTAATGTGAAGGTTCAGTTCTTCTTGGAGCTCGTGTAAGACACAGCCTGGGACACCGTCTGGTCCCATAGATGCTGTGTTTTTTGCTTTGGAGAGGGCAGCTTTCATCTGTGCATCTGTGATGTCAGGGAGGGTACCTTCAATTGGGATAGGCATTTGCTCCTTTGGGGGGGAAGGGAGGGAGAAGTTTGCGCTGAATCTGTCTGCCAGGATGTTGGCTATGTCTGTAGGTTCGGTATATTTTGTACCGTTATGCAGCAATTCAGAGCATATCTGGGAGTTTCCGCCCATGTCCCTGACATAACTAAAGAAGGCCTTGTGATTATCTTTAGTGTCTAGGGCAATTTTTCTTTCAAAACTGGCCTTTGATGATTTTATGAGGGATCGAAGTTTCTTGCTAATACTGATCAGAGATGCCTTCCCTTTTTGGGATTTTGCTCTGTCATGTAGTAGCTTCCTCTTTCTGTTGTATAGTTTATTTATGGCTGGGGTCCACTAGACCGGTCACCTGTTTTTGGAGGAGTGAGTCTTGGTTTTATTTGGGATAGCATGATCCATGCATTCCTGCAGGTGCTCATAGAATGCATTTGTAAAGGATTCTGTGGATTGGGCTGTATTATCCTCTGGCCCAGGGGCTTTGAAGGATTCCACCTCAGTCTTGAGAAGTGCAAAGTTGGCTTTTGAGAAATTCTTTACAGTGATTTCCTTGGCTGGGGGTGGGGACGGGATATGGATGTCCAGGGAAATTTGTTTATGGTCTGATCTTACCAATGAGGGGTTTACCTCTGGTGTGGAACATAGAGTCCCCATGATGGTGATGACCAGGTCCAATATGTTGTTCCCTCTTATGGTAGTGGTGACCAGTTGTTCCATTGTGTTAGAGTTTATAAATTCAAGGAACCGTTGGACGAGGGTGTTTGGGCTTGAGTAGTTTTCCCAGTCAATGTTTGGGTAGTTGAAGTCACCCAATAACATAGTGTTTGGAGAGACCTTCATATTCTCTAGTGTTCTCAGGAATGCCAAGTGGGGTTCCTGTAATAGGGAGGGTGTTCTGTAGCAGGCTACAAACTGAAAGGCAGTTTTGCCTGCTGTTAGTTGCACATGGATGGTTTCTGATGCTTCGTGCAGTGCCACTAACCTGGAGGTGTAGGTAACTGATGAATATAGATACTCCCCCTCCTTTTGTGTTTTGGTCCGAGTTTTGGGGCCGAAATGCATGGTATGAGTTATAACCTGGTAGTGCTGGGGTGCTCTCAGGAGCCTTGAACCAGGTTTCTGTTACTGCACAGACATCGATTTTCTCCATACTGAGGAGAGCCTCGAGTGCATGCATCTCAAGAAATGAAGACGAATCTAGGTGAGAGACCTAAGATGATGTTTAGTTGCAGTACAAACCTTAAGAAGCTTCTTGAACAACATACAATTAACCATGAAGATGGTTATAGATCAAAAATGACTAAGTATAATATGTGTAGATATTGTAAGTACATTAACATAAGCCCATATGTAGCTTTGGAGGGCTACCATAATAGTATTTCATGTCCTGGGTATTGTAATTGTAACACTAAGATGGTGGTATACATCGCTACCCGTATGAGCTGCCCTGCCTTTTATGTGGGTAAAACCACTCGCAAGTTAAAAGACAGGATAGCCGAATATGTTAGAGACATCAAGAACAGAAAGACCACTAGTGCATTGTACTCCCATAATTTGTCATGTGTTAATTTCAGGAGATTCACATTTTTTGTTATTGACAGACTAATTTCTACTCATAGAGGAGGAGATGTTAAAACAATGCTGGAAATGAGGGAGACCATGTTGCAATTGAGATTGGATGCCACTACATCCCCTGGAATCAATGACTGTTGTTCTTTGGTCAGTGTCTTGAAGCTTAGAGCTTCTAATATATAGAAAACATTCCTTATTTTTAGTTGCCTGAATTTGTTAACTTATGTTAGATTGTATGCATTAGGATAAAGCTTTTTAGCATTCACTCAATTTGTTTTTTTTTAGATGGGGTGCGTAGGTTGTTGTTTGGTATTAATATCAGTTATTTATTATTATTTTTAAAAAGCAACAGGTATTAATATTAGAATTTTTTTAAGGACACGCCTTTTGTGCATCAACCATGTAATTACTAGGCTTATTTAAATGACGGTTTCAGTGAAATGGCTCACTCTGATGAAGCCTTGAATGTATGAAAGGGTGAAAGCATTTAGACTTACTTTTAATGTGTTTTATTTCCTTATTAAACTCAATCCCATGACGGCACTTCTGTTGTGGCATACTTTTAATTTTTTTCTTAGTTAAATATACTCTTTATGAGTTTTGGTTCTGTTTACCCTGCTTGTAAATGTTTCATCTCCCAAGCTCCTGCTTACACTTATCAAGAGTACTAGAACTTGTCAGAGATTTGGGATGCATGGTTAGACTTAAAAAGGCCATTGTGGTTGTTAGCCTAGTAAACACCTATGAACTTTTGTCGCAATTGCGATTAAATGCTGGAACATACCCAGGGTTGAATGAGATCTGTTCAATGCAATGTATTTTAAAATTGAAGAGTTTAGACAGATAAATAGAAATGTCATAAAGCATTAATATAGGTGTGGAGGTGACGTGTGTAATTGCTTTTACAACATGATTGGATGAATATCTCACATGGTTTTAAGGTTAATAGTATTTAAATATGACTTTCACAAATTATTTTATCTGAAGAAATTTTGTAACCGTACAAGACAAAAAGCGCTTAATAAATATTTGTGAAAAAACGGTGGATCGTTGGTTTTGGTACCTTCAGCAGACCTTCGTGATTTACATTGGTTTTTGTGTTTTGTGAGTTTGGATATAACCTATGAACCTATATTAACATTTTTTCCCATTAAATACATTATACATTAGATATGTTTTCTTTCCTTATAACACCTATCATTCAGTCCAACATTATATAAAGTGCTCAATTCTTGCCTTCCCTTAAACCCCAGTCCTCCTGTTGATTATTCTACATGTATTATTTCCACAAATTCAGTTTGTTTCTATGTACATTGCTACTTCCCTTTTCTAAAGATCAATTTACAGTTGTTTTTCCTCTTTTATAATATTCCTTGCTTCAGATACAGTTGGTTTACATTTTGATTTCCACTTTTTAGTGACTGCTTTTTTTCCCAACCAATAGAATTAAACTTAATAAGGCCTTACAGTGTCTAAGTAATTCAGATACTGTTTTACAGCTTAAAATAATCATTTCCTTATTTACAGACATTTGCTCACCCAATATTTCTGATGGAGTACTCTGTAGGGAATTTTTAAAATCTGCCAACTCACTGCACTCCCAAAAAACATGTTCTGATTTACCTCTTTCTTCCACATCACACCTCAACATTTGCTATCCACCTGAGGAAAAATTCTTTGCTGTCTGCTTAGGGAATAAAAATACCTCTGCAAACACAAATGATGTAATGTCTTTCAAACTAAATGGTCTTACAGATAAATATACAAAAGAAAGAGTAGTGAGCTATATTAAAAATGTAGCGTGCAAATAACTATGCTACAGAAGACAGACCTGGAAAGAACTGAACATGTGAATTGATGAAGAAAGGTTTTCAGGATGGTTATTCAGCAGAGTATTTGGGGCAAAGGAAAAAAGGAGTACTTATATTAATTGCAAGAGGAGCTCCAATAGTGATAGAAGAGGGAAAGAAAGAAAGATAATAATGGAAGATGCATAGTACTAAGGGGCTACTGGTTAGGGAGTAGGATTACACTGGCATGCATTTACATCACCTCTAAAACTGCTACAATGGAGCTTAAGAGAATTCTGGGAAAATAATCAGCTTTCAACAAGGAATATTACTTATAAGTGGAGGCTGGAATTTGGTTTGCAACAGTGAAGATGTGTCTGGGTGGCCTAGAAGGGGAAAATATAATAAAGGAAGGTAAATTTTTGAAGACATTTATGAAAATTTTTGGCATGGAAGATGTGAATTTAGTACTAGAAGTTCAGAATGAATTTATATATTATTCACCGAGATACAAAAACTGGGCTAGTCTAGCTAGCTAGATAAATAGAACATGTGCATTTAATTGAAGGTCTTGAAACGCACTCAATAACTGTTTCAGATCATGCACCAGTAATAACTAAATAAAAATGCAAGGTAATGAAATGAAAATGAGACACTGGCGCTTTCCCACCTATCAGTTGAAAAGAGAGGAATTTAAGGAATGGGTTGTGAAATTAATTCAGGAGCTACTAGAGAAGATAGATTTATCTTCTGAAAACATACCTAGGGAGTGGGATAAAATTAAAGTGCAGTTTAAAACTAGGTTGGAAATAAAGGAAAGGGAGATATGGCTAAACAGTAACAAGAATTATTTAGAGGGATTGACAAATGTTAAAGTATTGCAAAATAGGGGGGAATCTCTAAGAACAAGAAAAGGAACAACTGCAGAATGCTAAACAGAAAATAAGGGATTACCTCAATAATATGCACGAGTTTAGATAGACTGGTGTTAAGCAACTGTTTTTTGATAATAATTCTAGAGCACAAAAATTTCTAGCACAACAACTCAGGCAACAAAAAGTGGAAAGGGCAGTCACCAAGCTTAGGGAGCCTATAACAAGGAAGATAACAAGAGACCCTGTAGAAGTATTAGAAATATTTCAGAAATTTTATGAAAATTTGTATAAAGGAGAGAAATATGAAAATCAAGAAAGGGTTCAAATGGAAATGTTTATGGAAGAATTAAATATGCCAAAGTTAGAGGTAGATGAGGCTCAATTACTAACAGGATAGGAAGGGATGAGATAAAATGGCTATGTATAACCAATCTACAGGAAAGTGCCCAGGAATAGATGGTATTCCTGAGGAAGTTTGGAAGTTAGGAGGGCAAAAACTAATAGAGATCTGGAAGGTTTTGTTTAACTGTATTTTAAGAGGAGAAGTACCAGCATCCTGGAAGTAGTGGTGGAAATGGGAACACCTAAAGAGGATAAGGATCCATCGGATCCAGCTTCATACAGACCCATAGGTTCATAGATGTGTACTAGGCTAATGGCCCTGGAGCCTTTACAAGCCTAGCCCATAGGATTACCCTAGCATCCTGCCACCCGACTTTAGTTCCCAGTGCCTCCGTTGAGTAAAGCCACTGGAGTGATCCCTGGGGTGAATTTTCTATTTCCCATCCACTCATCAAGATTTCTCTTGAAGATGGCCAGTGAGGTGCTCTGCTTGACATGTATGAGAAGTCTATTCCATAGCATGGGCAGTCTCTGGGTTATGAACCTGTCCCTCTAGCATGTTCTGTTGATTGTGGTAATGAGGTTGAGGTCTCTCTGGAGTGTGTGGTGTGGCGGCATTGGGATTTCTTTAGATGTAGCATTTCTAACAGAGCTGGGTCAGACATGGCTTTGTAAGTCAAGCAGAGATCATCTCTAAGTAGGCGATATGAGGCAGAGAATAGTTGGAGGTTTTTGAGTCTGTCCATATAGGACAAATGTTTAAGGCCTAGGATCTTCTTTGTGAGGTACTTTTGTGGCCTCTCCAGTTGTTGCAGGTGTTTAGTGAGGTACATGTCAAATGGGGCATTGTACTCAATGACTGGCCTAATGAGGAAAGAGTAGAGGGAGACAATGACCTGTTTCTTCCTGGATGCAAAACCCTTAATAATGAGATGTGCCACATAGAAGGACTTTCTGACCACAGTGACAATGTGGTGGTCAAAAGAGAGGTTGCTGTCAACCTGTGTTCCCCACATATATAACACCTTCTGTGTTCAGTGGACTACCATTGATGTGGTAATTCATGGGAACAAGGTTTTTCCCAAAGGGGATGACGCCACATTTTTTGGCATTGAGCTTAAGGCCATGGTTCTGACACCAGTTGCTGGTCTCTGTGAGGCCTTTCTGCAGGATGTCAACATCACTTGGGGAGTTAATAATAGCTCCCAACTTGCAATCGTCTGTGAACTTTGTCAGCCAGAGTCCCTTCATGTTGGCCTGGACTTCAGAGAAGTAGATACCAAACAGGAGAGGACCCAGGACCGAACTCTGTGGGACTTCACTTGTGACTGGTCAGCAGTCTGACTTGGAGTCAGCTACTTTCACACTGTGGGTTCTACCTGTGAGCCAGTTTGCAACCCACCTAGTGATATAGGGGTTGATGCCTAGCTTAGTGAGTTTTTCTATGATTCCTGATTGGGGAATGGTATCAAAGGCCTTGGCCAGATAAAGGTAGGCTGTATGAACCACCTTGCCTTCATCCACAGCTCTGGTGACTGACTCAAAGAAGTTGACCGAGTTGGGCATGCATGATCTACCCTTCACAAAACCAAACTGTGTGGGATTCAGAGTTTGGAGATTCCCCTATATCCTTGTTTATTAGGTCCATGATGATGTGCTCCATAGCTTTGCATATCAGGCTCGTCAGGCTAATGGGGAGATTGTTCCCAGGGTCTGTAGTCGCTCCTCCTTTGTAGAGAGGGATGACTGTAGCAGTGCACCATTCGGTAGGGACAAAGCCTGAGGTGAGGCTGTGATTGAACAGGGCATACAAGTGAGATGCCAGTTTACTCTGTAGTTCATGTAGAACACAGCCAGGCATATTGTCAGGTCCCATAGAAGCTGTATTCTTGACTTTGGACAGTGCTGTTTTAACCTGTGCAGCAGTAATACTGGGTGCCTGGCAATCTACTGGTATTGTGACTGGTCCTTTGGGGGGGAGAGAGGAGTAAAGTTGACACTGAATCGGTCAGCCAATATATTGGCAATATCTGTTGGCTCGGTATAGGAGGTACCATTGTGCAGCAGCTCAGAGAAAATCTGGTTACTGCCATAGAGATTCTTTACATAGCTATAGAAGGCCTTGTGGTTGTCTTTACTATCTGCTGAAATTCTGTTTTCATAGCTAGCTTTAGAGGATTTGATGAGGGATCTCAACTTTTTGTTGAGTCTGATAAGGGAGTTCTTCCAGTCTTGGGACTTCAACTTATTCTGCATCAATTTCCTCCTTCTTTTGTAGAGTTTGTTTATGGTAGGGGACCACCAGATTGTCTTCCTTTTTTTGGAGGAGAGCGTCTTGGTTCTGTTGGGTATGGCGAGATCCATGCATTTGTATACGTGTTCATACAATGCATCGGTGTATGATTCGGTGGTCATGCAGCTATTCTCCATTTGCATGGGTGCCGTGAAGCCCGAAGTTAGCTTTGGAGAAGTTTTTCATGGTGGTTACCTTTGTTGGGGGTGGGTGGGAGGGATGTGGATTTCCAAGGTGATTAGTTTGTGATTGGATCTAACCAGGGAGGAGTTGATTATTGGTGTAGAGCAATGGTCGCCCATGTTAGTAATGACCAGGTCAAGGATGTTGCTACCTCTAGTGAGGGCAAGAATGAGCTGGTCCAGGGCATTGGAATTAATGAATTCCAGAAAGTGTTGGGCAAGTGTATTGGTACATGAGTAGTTTTCCCAGTTAATGGAGGGGTAGTTGAAGTCGCCCAGTATGAGAGTGTTAGGTTGGACCCTAATATTCTTCAGGGTGCTTAGGAACGTGGAGTGTGAGTCTTGGGACATGGTTGGGGACCTATAGCAGGCTACGACCTGAATCACTGTCTTACCCAATGTTAGTTGCACCTGAAGTATCTCAGATGCATTATGTTGGGCTGCCAGCCTGGAGGTTTCCATTTCAATATTAAACCATGATTATAAAATGTTTATATTTATAATAGCTAAAAGAATGGAAAAAGTGATACCAAAATTGATAGATATGGATCAGTGTGGTTTTGTGGAGGGTAGGCAAACATTTGACAATATTAACAGAACACTGATGATTCAGAAGGAAGCAGAATGTATGAAAGTACCACTTTTATTGGTGGATCTTGATGCAGAGAAAGCATTTGACAGAGTATACTGGGACTTCATGAGCAGGGCAATGGAAGCATTTGCTTTCCCTGATACAATTATAAGGTTGATTAGAAGAATATATGAGGGATCGGAGGCACGAATTAAAATGGGTGGGGTCCTCTCCGATAATTTCTTCTTGAGTAGAGGAACCAGGCAGGGTTGTCCGCTTTCCCTTTTGTTGTTTGCATTATATTTAGAACTAGTGGCAAAGAAAATAAAGGATTCAGAAATTCAAAACAGTGTAAGAAACTTCTCTGTGATAGATTTTCAGTCCATATATCTCTAGTTAATCACTGTATATTAATCAGATCAGACAATAGTAGCAGAAGTAGCGAACTTAAACTCATCTTAAGTAAAAAAAAAAATATCTATATCTATATATATATATATATATCTATATATATATATATGTATATATATATATATATATATATATATATATATATATATATATATGGGTCTACCTGATAACACCGACACACCAAAACACCGACAATGAAATAACCGACACGACAAAACTGAAAGTTCAAAAACACGAAACTTCACATGCCCGACAAACCACAATCCCGACAATCAACAAAACAAGTACCTTTCCCGAAAAACACACACACAACACAAGCACACCAAAAACCTTACAAACCTACACTAAACCTTACATACACAACTATCTATGCACTAACCTTAACCCAAACCCTAACCCTAAGGTCCGTCACTATCGCACACTTAATACCCGCACCCTAACCATAACTCACTTAAACCGCCCCTAACCCTTAAGTCTGTCACTATTGCACACTTACCTTACCCGCACCCTAACCCTAACTCACTTAATCTGCCCCTAACCCTCAAGTCCGTCACTATTGCACACTTACCTTACCTGCATCCTAACCCTAACTAACTTAACCTGCCCCTAAACCTAAAGTCTGTTACTATCACACACTTACCTGACCCGCACCCTACCCTAATGTCTGTCACTATCACACACTTACCTTACCCACACCCTGACCCTAACATCCGTCCCTATCGCACACTTACCTTAACATGTCGGTGTTCTCAGTGTTGGGATTCTCAACTTTCGGTCTTCTCCGTTGTCGATCTTCCAGTGTCGGTGTTCTCTTTGTCGGCATTGTGGACCTTCGGCGTTTTAAGGTAGACCCATATATTTATATATATATATATATATATATATATAATATGAAATATTGTAGAGAATTACTAAGTATTTGAAAGTAATAGAAGGGCAGGCAGTCTGTTTCCAGTCGAAAATCCTTTATTAAGTATGCAGACAAGCGATCCAAGTAAAACAAAATTAACAGAGTAATAGTTTCCTCACAAGCTTTCTAAATATATATATATATATATATATATATATATATATAT
This sequence comes from Protopterus annectens, assembly GCF_019279795.1. NCBI lineage: Eukaryota > Metazoa > Chordata > Ceratodontiformes > Protopteridae > Protopterus > Protopterus annectens. The sequence continues at coordinate 1,156,785,899 of NC_056733.1, forward strand.
TTATATATATATATATATATATATATATATATATATATAGTTTTATATATATATATATATATAAATATATATATATATATATATATATATATATATATATATATATATATATATATATACTTTATATCAGGCAAGGGAGTGGTTTATTGTGCTGTAAAACAAAGTGTTATTGGTACACATGATAAATTCGCATCCCTTCCCCCATCAGTGTGACATTGGAGCTGGTCCTGCCCTACTTAGTAGCTGTCATAATAATATAACCCTTATGTACTTTAAATGAAATTAATAATGATGTGGTACCTATTATTTAACCAGATTATTAAGTCTGATTTTATACAAGACAATGTTAAGTTGTCAATCTCGCCTTCATTCTTGCTGGATGGGTTCGGAGCCGAACCTCGGCTCCGACTCGGCCACTACTAAAGCTCGAGAGCTAATTTTACCGGCTCGAGACAACCCTATATCCCATGATGCTAGGCGGTAACTCCCCAGATCTCGTTTGCCGCTTTCGCTAGTGAGGTGCTTTTTTACCGGCTCCTGGTAAGTGTTAGATTTTGTTTCAAAATCGCTCTCTTCTACTTAGCCTTCCCACCCCTTTTTTCTTAGTATAGCTTAGTCTAACGGTTAAACTAAAAATATTCCCCCATTAGTGTTATTTTCTGTCCCCTTATCCCAATTATTCTTCCCTTCCACTAGGTTAGGCCTTAGGCCCTGCTCCTTTCCTAGTCTTCTCACAGGGATTCTGTGCTGTGGGTGTGGTCTGTGTATGTACCCCTGTATCCCTGTCTGCTTTTGGATTTGTGTGTGTGTGTGTGTGTGTGTGTGTGTGTGCTCTTTAAATTCTTTACTTCGACAGCATTATATCGAAGGATATAAAGGTCTCAGGCTTCAAGAAGTGTGACTCGCGCTGTCAGAAGATGTCTCTGACAGACGGTCACACTTCTTGTGTTCACTGCCTGGGACCCCTGCACCTGCAGGACTCTTGTTCTGTGTGCCATACGTTCAGTCCAAGAATCCTGCAGGAGCGCAGGAATAAACTAATCTTAAGGGGCTTATTGAAGCCCGAGGGTTCCCCGGCTAAGTCCTTGCCGGGGAAGCCCTCGAAGCCAGCCAAACCATCGGCTCCGAGTTCTAAGCCTTTGGCTGGTGGCTCACCATCTGCCACTCCATCAGCTCCGGCTGGAGCTGATGCATTGGCATCGCAGCTTCTTGCATCGGCTCCACTCGGAGCCGTTGCCTCTGAGGCTCAACTTACACAGTCAGCTCTGGCTGGAGCCGACGCGTCTACGGCTCCATCGGCTCCACCCATCTCGATACCATCTACTCGAAAGAGGTCCAGATCCCCATCGTTGGAATCCATCCATTCGGCTCCGAGGTCACCCTTGCTCTCGGAGCGGAGCCATTGGAGCCATTCTTCTCGGTCGTCCAGGCTTTCTGACCATGACCTTGAGAGAGTGGTCAGTAGACCTTTAAAGTCTCAGGCACTGGCCCAAATGCTTCACAGCCCGTCTCATCAGACAGCGGCTATATCAGCTCCACCTACTATTCCTCCTTCAACTCTCCACCAGAGTTCGGAGCCGTGACCATTGCGGCGTCGGAGCCGATACCTCCCCCTTCAGCTCCATCATCCTCTGCTCTGATCTCCTCCATGGTGCCTTCATTGGAGGGTTCCGGGCGCCTGAACTCTCTCGCCGGCTCCGAGGAGGTGAGTGGCATCGGACCCTTGTCCGACCCCGTTCTCCCTCTCGGAGCGTCGGCGCTGGTGGCTCGACCCCGACATCGGCTTCGGAGCCGTCTCTGTCGGTGCGGCCCAGGGTTCCTAGTTCTTCAGAGTGGGAGCCCTTTGGCCTGCCTGATAGAGGAGCCTTCGAAGTGATGAGGAGCGTACTAGCCCCAGTGCCTGGTCAACGGTCAGCTCCATCAGCTCCTCCCACTACAGTGCCTGCTGACGTCTCTTCCCACTCTCTTGCTCCTGGACCCAGAGATCCAACGCCTCAGGTTTCCCCACTGGGAATTTCTTCCTCTTCCGAGGCTTCTCCTGACCCGTCAGGTGAACCTCCGCGCAAGAGGACATGTAAGAGGAAGCATGTGGACTCCCCTGAGTCCATTACATCGGATACCGACTTGGATGAGTCGGAAGGATCCCCAAGGTCCCCCTCTGGGGATGTCTCTTTCTCAGGCATCCTTGAAATCCTTAAACAGAGGGGGAACTGGTCTCCCCTTAATCCTTCCGAGGATGAGTCGGTTTACCTGGAAGCGTTTGGTTCTCGACCCTCCACCTCCTGGGTGTCTCCGCCCTTTGACCCCCTTATGGAAGTGGTGGCACGGAAGGCATGGACGGCCCCTGATTTGGTGGAACCCACCCCACGGAGGCCTTCCAAATTTATAACAGCTCCATCTGATAAACAATTTTTAAGCAAAGGTGTCCCAGTTGATGCCATGGTGGTGGCTGCAGCCACCAAGAAGGAACTAGCCGATCCTTCAGTGCCTATCCATCCTCCTAACAAGGAATCTAGGACTATGGATAGGTACGGTAAGCGGATGTTTTCATCAGCGACCTTTGCCATGCAGTCGCTGAATTATTTGTGTCATTTCACCCGCCTTCAGAGAGATGTTCTCAAAGAGCTTGGTGAGGTTTTACAGGATCCGTCAGCTGCTGGGTCCCAGGACAAAATTAACTCACAGCTAGGAACCCTAAACTCCATTGTTAACTCCTCCATGCGGCTCATTTCCTATGCAGCCGATGGAGCAAGTAGGGCCGCAGGCACAGCTGTAGCCTTAAGGCGTCACGCCTGGATGCGGCTTTGAAATTTCGCGGACCCCTTCAAGGCATCCTTCACTAATTCCCCTTTTGATGGTTCGGCATTGTTCGGGCCTCAAGTGAAAGAGATCTTGACCAGATGCGAGCAAGATGGCAAAACTCTTTCTGCCATAGGGGTCCGTTTCTCCACACCTTCTAGACCATACCCTAAGGGTCAAAAGGATGGAAAAATGTGATTCTGCAAATCTCAAGGAGTCACGCCTGACGCAAGAGGTCAGTTTCCCCCTAGAGGCAGAGGGGATAACAACAACAGACGCCGCCCAAGAGGCAGAGGAGGTCCGCAGAACCAGGGTAGCAGAGAGCCTCTCTCTGACAAACCCTTCCAGCATCCCTGAGGTGTTGCCCGACTGTCCACCTTTGGAGGCAGTCGGGGGAAGATTGTTGCTGTACCCACAAGCCTGGCTCTCCCTTACTCAAGACAAATGGGTACAGTCGATCATATCCAAGGGCTACAAAATTCCCTTTATCCAAACCAAAACTCAGAGAAAGGGGCCCCTTCCAGACGTTCCACCCAGTCTAAGGGAACAAGCAGGACTGGAAATATCAAAACTGCTAACAAAGAGATCCATCCAACCAGTCCCAGCAGACCAACTAGGATCCGGAGTCTACTCAAAGTTCTTTTTGGTACCAAAAAAAACAGGGGACTGGAGGCCAATATTGGATCTCAGCAAACTAAACAAGTTTGTAAAGAAAACGAAATTCCGGATGGTCACGCTACAGTCCATTCTACCTCTTTTGAGCAAGGACAATTGGATGTGCTCAGTAGATCTTCAGGATGCGTACTATCACATAAAAATTCACAGGCGATCCAGAAGGTTTCTCCGCTTTTGGCTGGGAGCCAGTCATTACCAATTCAGAGCCCTGCCCTTTGGTCTCACTACAGCCCCCAGAGTGTTCACCAAATGTATGGCAGTGGTTACGGCTCACCTGAAACATCAAGGATTCCAGGTGTTTCCATATCTAGACGACTGGCTCCTCACTGCCACCACCAGGCGTCAACTTCTTCAGGCCAGGGATTACACCATTCACATTTGCAAAGAGCTAGGAATTTCCATAAATTTCAAAAAGTCTGCTTTGTCACCTTGTCAGTCTATTACCGTTATAGGCGCCAACCTGGACACCGTGCAGCTCTCAGCAAGGCTAACAGAGCGAAGGGTCTTAGATATTCAAAATCATGTCCATCTCCTTCTTCAGATCAACAAAATTCAGGCCAGGTATGTTCTGAAAGTATTAGGTCTCATGGCGGCTGCCATCACACTCCTTCCTCTTGCCCATTTTCACATGCGTCTACTTCAGTGGATGCTTTTCACCCAGTGGTCTTTCCAACAACTCCCTATGACTCACAAAATCATGATAACTCCAGCTTGCAAAAATCATCTGTCTTGGTGGATGGTGTCCCCTCAAATCCACCAAGGCAGATCCTTTATTCCCCCCTCCCCGGTCGCCACGGTCACATCGGACGCCTCCCTGATCAGGTGGGGGGGGGGCATTTTCAGGGCAGGACGGTCCATGGCACATGGCAACCCTTCGAATGCCACCTGCACATAAATGTCCTGGAGATGAGAGCAGTGCTTTTGACATTGCAAGCCCTCCACGCCTCTCTTCCCCTGGGGACTATTGCAATCCAAACGGACAATATGACCGTAGTGTGGTATATCAACAAGCAGGGCGGAACCAAGTCCTATCCCCTGTGTCGAGAGGCACTCAGACTTTGGCAATGGGCGATCTCTTCTCAGTGGTTTCTGATAGCAACGCATATCCCCAGGAAGTCCAACATCATAGCGGACAGGTTGAGCAGAGCTATTCTCATGCCTCACGAGTGGTCTCTCAAACAATCTGTGACGGAAGAGATTTTTCAGAAGTGGGGCCTTCCTTGCTGCGATCTTTTTGCTACACCTCAAAACAGCAAATGCCCCGACTTCCTCACCCTCTTCCCCCTTCCAGGCCATCCCCCCAGAGACGCTCTAGTCCACGATTGGCCTCTGGGACTTCTTTACGCCTTTCCCCCCTTTCCGTTAATAACACAAGTTATTCAGAAAGCAACCGCCTTGAGAGCAAAGATGATTCTCATTGCCCCTTATTGGCCTCGACAGATATGGTTTCCGTTCCTGCATCATTATTTCTTGGAGCAGCCTTGGCATCTGGATCCAGTGCCAGATCTTTTGACCCATCCATCGGGGCAGCTGCACCAATCCCTCCATTCTCTCAACCTCACTGCTTGGTTGCTCCTCTTCCATCCCTAACCAGGCTTCCTATGATTTCAAATCCCGTCTGGGATATTATAGTAGCTTCCCTAAAATCTTCCACTAGAAGGATCTATGCTAGTAAATGGCAACATTTTTCCTTCTGGGCAAAGGCTAGAAATATAGATCCTTTCACTGCCCCTATTCACTCTGTCTTGGATTTCCTAGCTGATATTTTTCATTCAGGTTCTTCTTCTTCCACAGTGAAAGTTCAGCTGGCAGCCATTTCAAATTTTCACATAGGCCTATCGGATGGCAACATCATGTCCCATAGGCTGTGCAAAGCATTCCTTTAGAGATATCTTTTTACTCAAGCCCCCCATCAAAGATCCTGCACCACAGTGGGATCTAAGTTTTATCATCTTTGATTCTACCTCCCTTTGAACCTGCAGCTTCCTGCTCACTGAAATTACTTTCCTAGAAAACACTCTTCCTAGTCGTTATTACATCAGCTAGGAGAGTATCTGAACTTCATGCCCTATGCATTCATCCTCCTTATTTAGTTTTTCACAAAGACAGAGTTTCTGTAAGAACTAACCCCTCCTTTGTCCCCAAGCTGGCTTCGCAGACAAATTTAAATCAATCAACTGACCTCCCAGTTTTCTTCCCAAATTATTCAAACAGGGCGGAGCAAAAGCTACATTGTCTGGATGTTCATCGCCAGCTCAGATACTATTTGGACAGAACTAAACAAACCAGGAAATCTGATCAACTCTTCTTATCTTATGCAGAGAATAAGAAAGGCCTTCCAGTATCTAAGGTAACCCTGTCTAGGTGGCTGTCTTCTGTGATCACTTGTATTTATCATCTCAGAGGTAAACAATTGCCTTCTAGGCCAAGAGCCCATTCAACCAGAGCACTAGCTACATCAACAGCCTTTCAAGCTAGACTGCCGATAGACACTATTTGTGTGGCAGCCACATGGGCCTCTCCTCATACCTTTGTCTCGCATTACAAATTGGACATGGCCTCCAGAAACAGGGCAAATTTGGTTCCACCGTTCTCAAGAGTCTGTTTCAATGTGCCACCCAGGATGAAGGTGCTAGGGACATGGTCCCATCCAGCAAGAATGAAGGCGAGACTGACAACTTAATATTGAGAAGTTATGTACCTACCATAACGTTCCATGTTAGTTGTCTTCTCTCACCTTCTTTCTTGCGTTCCACCCACCATCCCCCTAGCCTGGACAGACCGAAAAGATCTTCCCTTCCTTGAAGGGTCCTTATATTCCTCTTTCACCATCTAAGTGGTCCTAGGGTAGCTAGCATAGATAGCAACCTTTGGGGGTTTTCCTTTCTTCCTCCTCCTTCCAGTTGGAGGACTATTTGGCCTATGCTGGGTTTTCAGCTTCCAAACGAGATCTGGGGAGTTACCGCCTAGCATCATGGGATATAGGGTTGCCTCGAGCCGGTAAAATTAGCTCTCGAGCTTTAGTAGTGGCCGAGTCGGAGCCGAGGTTCGGCTCCGAACCCATCCAGCAAGAAAGAAGGCGAGAGAAGACAACTAACATGGAATGTTATGGTAGGTGCATAACTGCTCAGTATACTACATGGCTGGAAATATTCAACCTAAGTTCATTTGGCAATCAAAAAATATATATAAATATATGGGTCCTCTTCAGTAGATCGAACTTTTAAATGTTCGAAGACGATATGGCCAAGACCATAACTTAGAACATTTAAAAGTCTGAATGGACTGAATGGAGATCCGCATACAGAGTGGAACGGGAAGATTTCCCATTTCCGTAATATAGTGCAATCTCAGAGTTGGTATATTTAAGTAAGGGGGGGTGGGTTTAATTTTGTTTTTTTTTTTTTCTTTTTTTCCTTCAGTGTTCGAACTATTACAAGTTTATACATATGGTCTCAGCCATACTTGGTTCGAACTTGTAATATGTTTGATCTACTGAAGTAGATCCAAATATATACATATATACTTTGAATGTAAAAAATCAATTGTAAAAATCATATTCTAATTTCAGAAATTGTTCAATCTCGCCGTTTGTTCTTACACACGGGTTCGGAGCCGTTCCTCGGCTCCGAGTCGGCCGCATCACTAGCTCCGCATCTTCGAGAAAGCTCGAGGCACAGTAATATCCCATGATCCTCAGGTGCTAACCCTCAGATCTAGTTTGCTGCTAGCAGCAGATCGCAATGAGAGGCTCGGGCCAGTAAATTTTTTTCTATTTTTCTTATTATATACTTCTCTTTATACAGATTTATACTCATTCTTTTTAGTGTTTAATAAGTATTATAATATAGTTGTTGTTTAGACTAGTTTAGTTAGTTTAGTTACTTTTAAAAATTCTTAGTGAAGGCCTTCGGGCTTTTTCTGTCAGGATTGACAGCATTTAAAAAAAAAAAAAAAAGAGTAAAGAAGTTTTTTGCCTTTAACTTTTTCTTTTTCTATTCTATATATATATATATATATATATATATATATATATATATATATATATATATATATATATATATATCATAGTGTGCTGTGTGTTTTACATTTTTATATATATATTACATTTAAATTGTATTATATAGGGATTTTTTCTTAAGTGTGCTGTGCTTTTTCTTGGATTTTTCCCTTTTGTTTAAAAATGTCAGAAAAGACCAAATCTGGTTTCAAAAGGTGTCAGTGCGGACAGAAGATGTCCATTACTGACAACCACTCATCCTGCATCTACTGTCTTGGCCCTCTCCACTTGCAGGAAGACTGTTCCATTTGTCATTCCTTTAGTGGGAGGGTCATGCTGGAAAGACGCAGGAAGTTGGTTGACAGAGGGTTGCTTAAACCCGAATTTCAGGAGGCCCTGGACAAGGCTGAACAGGTTTCTAAGTCTTCGAAGGGGTTGAAGTCTTCAAGAGTGTTGGAGCCCAAGTCATCGGCTCCGAGCACCTCTTTTCAGATTCGGACACCGGCTCCTATAACTTCGGTGCCGGGTGTCGAGAGTTTATCTCTGCACGAGGCTCAGGTCTTGGAGCCGGTGTCAGAGGTACCACCATCATCTATCCTTCGCTCGATGACGGCTTCGATCCCTTCGACCCATTCTTCGAGGCCCCTTTCCGACTCCGATGTGGACCGAGTGGTACAGAAGCTTATGGAGAACTCGGCTTTGTCCAAATTAATCGAGGTTTCGTCCCAGCTGGTTTCGAAACTCGAGGCTATTTCTGTTCCCTCAACACTTCCTCCTCCGAGACCCGTCGAGTCATCGGAGTTAGGAGTCAAAGAACTGATGAGTGTAGTGCCCTCGGTGCCGAAGCCTCCAGTAGTGCTATCGGCTCCGTTGACCTCGACTCCTTCGGAACCAGCCGGAGAGTCTCGGAGCCGAAGATCTTTCCTAGGTTCCGGGGGGGATAGTCGAACCGAGATATCTGTTCCGAGTCTTCCCCTCGGTGCCTCGGCTCAGATCGGTTCAGATCCGTCCTCGGTGTTGGAGCCCGTGGTTCCGATTCCGGAGAAACGACCTCCTTCTTCGGATCGGGTCAGATCTTCAGGTCAGGGCACAAGTGCCTTTGACATCATTAGGAAGGTCTTGTCTGATCAGACACATACTTCATCAGTATCTTCGTCCCCTTCCCCAAAAGGTCCGTGTTCTGCTTCTGTGCCTTCGGCTCCTACCAAGCATCGAGACCCAATGCCTCAGAAGTCCATACAGGGCGACTCTGGTTCCTCAGATGCATCCCCAGAAGCTCCCGCTGAGGATGTTCCGAGGAAACGACTGTGCAAGAGGAGGCACATAGATTCCCCTCAGGAATCTCTCACATCTGATACCGATTTAGATGAAACAGAAGGGTCCCCACGGTCCCCCTCTGAGGATGTCTCATTTGCAGACATTTTGGAAATCCTGAAACAAAGGAGGGACTGGCAAACCCTTACCCCTTCTGTGGATGAACTGGTCTTACTGAAGGCATTTGGGACTCAACCTTCTACCTCCTGGGTGACTCCGTCCTTTGACGATCTCATGGATCTAATAGCTCAGAGGGCTTGGGAAACACCCGATACAGTGGAACCAGTCCCTCGTAAACCAAATAAATACATGACGGCCCCCCAGGATAAATCTTATCTTACAAAAGGAGTTCCCGTAGATACTATGGTGGTGGCGGTGGCCACTAAGAAAGAGATGTCTGAATCATCTTCCTCTGTCCATCCTCCTAATAAGGATTCTAGGACAATGGACAGATATGGGAAGCGCATATTTAGTTCTGCGACTTTTTCCATCCGATCGCTCAACTACCTTATGCATTTCATGCGTTTACAGAGAGATCTCATTAAGGAACTGGGAGATACTCTCCAGGGACATACAGATGCTGCTGTCGCCGAGAAAGTGACAGCGCAACTTAACACCCTAAATTCCATAGTCAACTCGTCCATGAGGCTGATTTCATACGCAGCCGAAGGGTCGAGTAGAGCGGCAGCTTCAGCGATCGCCCTGAGAAGGCAATCCTGGTTGCGCTTATGCTCCTTTGCGGAAGCCTTTAAGTCTTCCTTTGCCAACGCCCCCTTTGATGGTGCCTCCTTGTTTGGGCCCAAAGTAAAGGAGACTCTCACGAGGTGTGAACAAGAAGCGAAGACCCTGTCTGCCGTAGGGGTCCGTTTTTCCGTCCCATCTAGACCCTACCCTAAAGGGCAACGAGGAGGAAAAATGTGGTTCCGAAAGACTCAGGGATCTTTTCAGCACACCCAAAGTGACGCCCTCTCCAGAGGCAGAGGAGGGGGAAGAAACGGAAGACGCCGCCCAGCCGGCAGAGGGGGTCCACAAAATCAGGGTGACACAGAGACTTTCTCTAGAAAGCCCTTCCAGCACTCCTGAGTGCAGGCCTGGCTGTCCTACTCCGGAGGCAGTCGGGGGTCGCTTGGCTTTATACCCAGAGGCCTGGCTAAATCTTACATCAGATTCCTGGGTAAAAAGCATAGTTACCAGAGGCTACAACATTCCCTTCATGAAAATGCCACCCAACTCCAAAAAAACTCCCAGACATTCCACCCAGTCTGCGAGACCAGGCAACCATAGAGATAGGAAGGTTGCTCGAAAACAGAGTCATCCAACCAGTCCTGGCAGACCAAATAGGATCCGGAACTTACTCAAGGTTCTTTTTAGTTCCAAAGAAAACAGGGGACTGAAGGCCAATTTTAGACCTCAGCAAGTTAAATGCCTTTGTGAAAAAGGAAAAGTTCCGGATGGTCACGCTACAGTCAATCCTCCCTTTTCTGCAGAAGGGCGACTAGATGTGCTCTATAGATCTCAAAGACGCATACTACCATATCAAGATGGCCAGGGTGTCCAGAGATCACCTGCGCTTCCGGCTGGGAGACAGTCATTTCCAGTTTTGCGCTCTGCCCTTTGGTCTCACCTCAGCCCCCAGGGTGTTCACCAAATGCATGGCAGTAGTAGCGTCTCACTTGAGACGAAGGGGATTCCGGGTGTTTCCTTATCTAGACGACTGGCTCCTATCTGCCACCACCGAGTATCGTCTTCTACAAGCCAGGGATTACACCATCAGTCTTTGCTCTTCACTAGGCATAACGGTGAATTTTGGAAAACCTGTCTTATCGCCGTCACAGCGTATCTTATTTATAGGAGCACAGCTAGACACTTCCCTTGCTCAAGTTACTCTTCCCCCACCAAGAGTATCAGACCTCAGGCAGCAAATTTCGCTCCTTCTACACAGCAAGAGAGTCCCTGCATGACAAATATTAAGAGGGCTAGGCTTGATGGCAGCCTCCCTTATTGTAGTTCCTTTAGGCAGGATGCACATGAGGATTCTTCAATGGATGCTATTCGCCCAGTGGTCGTATCGACAACTTCCACTGTCTCACGAAATCTTGATCACGAATTCTTGCAAGAAGGATCTCTTGTGGTGGATACACAGTCAAGAGCTAACACTAGGACTACCATTTGTATTACCCAGTCCGGTAGCAACTCTAACCATGGACGCTTCCCTGATAGGGTGGGGGGGATTCTTTCAGGGACAAACAGTCCAAGGTCAATGGTCCAACTTGGAGTACAATCTGCACATCAATGTTCTAGAGCTGAGGGCAGTGTTTCTAGCGTTGCAACACTTTCACAAGTCCTTACCTCAGGGAACAGTGACAGTTCAGACAGACAACATGTCAGTGGTCTGGTACATAAACAAGCAAGGGGGAACCAGATCTTACCTGTTATGCAGAGAGGCCCTCAGAATTTGGCAATGGGCAAAGTCCACTGGACGCTTTCTGATAGCAACGCACATCCCGGGGACTTCCAACGTAATCGCGGACAGGTTGAGCAGAGCCATCCTGTTCCCTCACGAGTGGTCCCTCAAACCTCAAGTGGCAGAAAAGATCTTCCACAGATGGGGCCAGCCTTGCTGCGACCAGTTTGCATCCCCATTGAATGCCAAATGCAGAAGCTACTTTGCCCTGTTACCCCCTCCAGGGGGTGTCCCCAGGGATGCACTGGTATACGATTGGCCCCCGGGTCTCCTGTACGCCTTTCCTCCTGTTCCACTAATTCCCAGGTTTTTGCAGAAAGCCAAACATCTAGACAGGACCATAATACTAATAGCCCCATTCTGGCCTCAACAAATCTGGTTTCCCTTTCTTCAATCTCATCAAGTGGAGGAACCATGGATGCTGGACCCGGAGCCAGACCTGTTGACGCATTCGTCGGGAGTTCCTCACACCTTTCTCAAGTCCCTCAAACTGACAGCTTGGCTGCTCCGCTTCCCATTTTAGCCAGGTCGGAGTTACTATCCCCTGCAGTACAGCAAATTATTGTATCTTCTCACAAACCATCTACAAGGAAATTGTACAACAGCAAATGGAACCGTTTTGCGCACTGGGCTTCCAAACAAGGTATAGATCCATTCGGGGCTCCAGTACACAAGATACTAGATTTTCTTACCACACTTTTTCAAGAAGGAGCATCAACATCCACTATAAGGGTTCAACTGGTGACTATATCCAATTTTCATATTGGCCGTGAAGATGGTTCTCTTATGTCCCACAGACTTTGTAAAGCCTTCATGAAAGGTACCTTTCACCTCCGTCCCCCCTTTTGTAATCCAATAGCACCTTGGAATCTTAATCTCATGCTGTCACAACTCATGTTGCCCCCTTTTGAACCAGCAGCCACAACTTCATTAAAATTCCTTTCGTGGAAAACACTTTTTCTGGTTGCCATCACTTCCGCCAGGAGAGTTTCAGAGCTACAGGCTCTATCTATCCGAACCCCATACATGATTTTTCATCCAGATAGAGTAACCTTGCGCACCAATCCGTCCTTCCTTCCGAAGGTTTGTTCGATTCAGAACATCAATCAATCTATCGAACTACCTACCTTCTTTAAAACCATTCCAGTAAGTTAGAATACACATTGCACAAGCTGGACGTTCACAGGCAACTAAGATTTTGCTTACATAGGACAAAAGAGTACAGAAAGTCAGATCAACTATTTGTCTCATATGCTGACCAAAGGAAAGGACAGGCAGTAACGAAGGTTACCTTATCCAAATGGCTCTCAGATTGCATAAATTTTGTATATGGTGAATCGAAACAGCAACTCCCTTTCAAACCCAGAGCTCATTCTACAAGGGTGATCGCTGCCTCTTCAGCCCATACCGCTCGTTTGCCTTTAGATACCATTTGTGCAGCGGCAACTTGGGCAAAACCACATACTTTTATCGCCCACTATAAACTAGACAAAAGCTCCAGGGACAGGGCGACGTTTGGTTCCACTGTACTCAGGAATGTTCTTCCTTGAGCCACCCGGGAAAAAGGAGCTAGAGACGCTAACCGTGTGTAAGAACAAATGGCGAGATTGAACAATTTCACATTAAGAAGTTATGTTCTTACCATAACGTTCCATATGAATTGTTCATCTCGCCTTTGTTCTTACATTCCCCCCCTCCATCCCCTGTCCTGCGGTCTGGGAGAACAGTTTCAACTGAATTCCTTTTCAGCCTTTTCTAGATATGGTTAGCATATTATTGTACATTAGTAATGGCATCTTTTCTCCTCTATTTGACAGTAGGGTTCCATACACTGTGTAGTATCTGTTTATAAGTGTTCTAGACACAGTTCTAAAAGGGATTCTTCTGGTATAGCAAACTAGATCTGAGGGTTAGCACCTGAGGATCATGGGATATTACTGTGCCTCAAGCTTTCTCGAAGATGCATAGCTAGTGATGCGGCTGACTTGGAGCCGAGGATCGGCTCCGAACCCGTGTGTAAGAACAAAGGCGAGATGAACAATTCACATGGAACGTTATGGTAAGAACATAACTTCTTATTAACAAAGATCACTTTCGTCCTTCTAGATTTCTTCAGGTCTGTGTACAAGAACCATAAAAGCTATCTTAGTAAGTATTGTTATTACACATCATTTTGAATAAAGTGGAAAAAAGAGAACAAGAAAAAGAAAAAATAATAAGAAAAAATGTATGATGATGGAAACAAAATATATACTTAAATTAAAACTGATTTAACATGGTATTTAAACCCAACTGGTAGAATAAAATAAAATAAAATAACACTCTGTTTTACAGCACAATAAACCACGGATTTTATATATATATATATATATATATATATATATATATATATATATATATATATATATATATATATATATATATATATATATATATTTTTTTTTACTTAAGATGAGATGTTAAGTTGTCAATCTCGCCTTCATTCTTGCTGGATGGGGTTCGGAGACGATCCTCGGCTCTGACTCGGCCACTTACTAAAGCTCGAGAGCTTATTTTACCGGCTCGAGGCAACCCTATATCCCATGATGCTAGGTGATAACTCCCCAGATCTCGTTTGCTGCTTTCGCTTGCGAGGTGTGTATTTTTACCGGCTCCTAGTATGTCTTTATACATATAGAGTTCAGTCACCCTTTTGAGTTAATTTTTCAACCAGTTGTCCTTTTTTTTTCAATAGTTAGCACTACCTTTAACTCTTTTACTGTTTTATACCTTCCCTTTTTATCCCTTATATCCCTCCCCCTCCACTCTTAGGTTAGGCCTTAAGCCTGCCCCTTTCCTAAATTTTTCTTAGGGATCCTGTGGAGTGTTTGGGTGTGTCAGTATCCCTATTAACATTTTTAGTGTTATTTTATAGTTTTTTGAGAGTGTGTATGTGTGTTTTTCTTCTACCTTTGTGAACCCTTGACATTGTTATGTCGAAGGAACCAAAGGAAACTAAGGTCTCAGGCTTTAAGAAGTGTGACTCGTGCTGTCAGAAAATATCTCTGACAGATGGTCACACTTCTTGTGTTTACTGCCTGGGACCCCTGCACCTGCAGGACTCTTGTTTTGTATGTCATGCATTCAGTCCAAGAGTCCTGCAGGAGCGCAGGAACAAACTCATACTGAGAGGCTTGTTAAAGCCCGAGGGCTCCCCAACTAAGTCTGCATCGGGGAGGCCCTCGAAACCAGCAAAACCGTCGGCTCCAAGTACTAAGCCTTCGGCTGCTGGATCCTTGTCTGTGCCTAGATCGGCTCCGGCTGGAGCCGATCCCTTTGAGTCACAGGTTCCAGTCTCGGCACCACTCGGTGCCGATACCTCTGAGCCCATGCTTTCACTGTCGGCTCCGGCTGGAGCCGACGTGTCCTCTGCTCCATTGGCTCCATCTAAGAAGAGGTCAAGATCCCCTTCATTGGAGTCCATCCATTCGGCTCCGAGATCTCCCCTGCTCTTGGAGCGGAACCATCAGAGCCGATCTTCTCGGTCGTCTGGACTTTCAGATCATGACCTTGAGAGAGTGGTAAGTAGGCTGTTAAAGTCTCAGGCATTGGCCCAGATGATCTCTAGCCCGTCTCATCAGATGGTAGCTATTACGACTCCACCTAATTTTCCTCCTTCGACTCTCCCTCAGAGTTCGGAGCCAGAGCTCCTCGGACCCGTGACTGTTGTGGCGTCGGAGCAGATACCTCCCCCTTCGGCTCCTTTGTCTTCCACTCCGATCTCCTCCTTGATACCTTCCTTGGACGGATCCGGGCGCCTGATCTCTCTCGTTGGCTCCGAAGGGGCGAGTGGCATCGGACCATTGTCCGACCCCGTTCTCCCTCTCGGAGCGTTGGCGCTGGTGAGCTCGGCCCCGACATTGGCCTCAGAGCCTTCCCTGTTAGTACGGCCTGGGGTTCCTACCTCTTCGGAGCAGGGGCCCTCTGGCCTTTCTGATATGGGAGCCTTCGAGGTGATGAGGAGCGTACTAGCCCCAGGGCATAGTCAACGGTCAGCTCCATCAGCTCCTGCCACTGCAGTGCCTGCTGATGTCTCTTCTCACTCTCTTGCTCCCGGACCCAGAGATCCAGCGCCTCAGGTTTCCCCACTGGGAATTTCTTCCTCTTCCGAGGCTTCTCCTGACCTGTCAGTGGAGCCTCCGTGTAAGAGGACATGTAAGAGGAAGCATGTGGACTCCCCTGAGTCCATTACATCTGACACCGACTTGGATGAGTCGGAGGGATCCCCAACGTCCCCCTCTGAGGATGTGTCTTTCTCAGACATCCTAGAAATCCTAAAGCAGAGGGGGAACTGGTCTTCCCTTAATCCTTCCGAGGACGAGTCGGTGTACCTGGAGGCATTTGGTTCTCGACCCTCCACCTCCTGGGTGTCTCCGCCTTTCGACCCCCTTATGGAAGTAGTGGCTCGGAAGGCGTGGTCGGCCCCGGATTTGGTGGAACCCACCCCTCAGAGGCCATCTAAATTCATCACAGCACCAGTTGACAAGCAATTTCTAACAAAAGGTGTACCGGCGGATGCCATGGTGGTGGCTGCAGCCACCAATAAGGAACTAGCTGATCCTTCAGTACCTATCCATCCTCCTAATAAGGATTCTAGGACCATGGATAGGTACGGTAGATGTTTTCTTCAGCGACCTTTGCCATGCGGTCGCTGAATTACTTGTGTCACTTCACCTGCCTTCAGAGAGAGATATTCTCAAAGAGTTGGGAGAAGTCTTACAGGATCCATCAGCTGCTGGGTCCCAGGATAAAATAAACTCACAGCTTGGAACCCTGAACTCGATTGTTAACTCCTCCATGCCTAATTTCATATGCAGCTGATGGAGCGAGTAGGGCCGGCACAGGAGTGGCCTTAAGGCATCACGCCTGGATGCGGCTGTGTAATTTCGCGGACCCTTTCAAGGCGTCCTTTACAAATTCCCCTTTTGATGGTTCGGCTTTGTTCGGACCTCAAGTGAAAGAGACCTTGACCAGATGCGAACAAGATGGCAAGACTCTTTCTGCCGTAGGAGTCCGTTTCTCCACCCCTTCAAGACCATACCCTAAGGGTCAGAAGGGTGGGAAAATGTGGTTCCGCAAATCTCAAGGAGTCACGCCTGATGCAAGAGGTCAGTTTACCCCCAGAGGCAGAGGGGGTAACAACAACAGACACCACCCTAGGGGCAGAGGGGGTCCACAGAACCAGGGTAGCAGGGAGCCTCTCTCTGACAAACCCTACCAGCATCCTTGAGATGTTGCCCGATTGTCCACCTTCGGAGGCAGTCGGGGGAAGATTGTCGCTGTACCCAATAGCCTGGCTTTCCCTTACTCAAGACAAATGGGTACAGTCGATCATATCCGAGGGTTACAAAATTCCCTTTATCCAAACCCCAATTCAAAAGGGAACCCTTCCAGACGTTCCACCCAGTCTAAGGGAACTAGCAGTATCAGAAATATCAAAACTGCTAGCAAAAAGAGCCATCCAGCCAGTCCCAGCAGACCAACTAGGATCCAGAATCTACTCAAGGTTCTTTTTGGTACCGAAAAAGACAGGGGACTAGAGACCAATATTAGATCTATGCAAACTAAACAAGTTTGTAAAGTGATCAAGATTCCGGATGGTCACGCTACAGTCCATTCTGCCCTTTCTGGGCAAGGACAATTGGATGTGCTCTGTGGACCTTCAGGATGTGTACTATCACATCAAAGTTCACAGGTGCTCCAGAAGGTTTCTCCGCTTTCGGCTGGGGGCCAGTCACTACCAGTTCAGAGCCCTGCCCTTTGGTCTCACTACAGCCCCCAGAGTGTTCACCAAATGGCAGCGGTTATGGCTCACCTGAGACGGCAAGGATTCCAGATGTTTCCATATCTAGACAACTGGCTCCTCACTGCCACCACCAGGCATCAACTTCTCAAAGCCAGAGCTTACACCATTCACATTTGCAGAGGGCTAGGAATCTCTATAAATTTCGAAAAGTCTGCCTTGTCGCCTTGTCAATCTATTACCTTTATAGGCGCCAACTTGAACACCGTACAACTTTCAGCAAAGTTAACAGATCAAAGGGTCTTAGATATTCAAAACTACGTCCATGTTCTTCTTCAGAGCAACAAAATTCAGGCCAGGTATGTCCTGAAAGTATTGGGTCTTATGGCGGCCGCCATAACACTTTTTCCCCTTGCAAGTTTTTACATGCGTCTCCTACAGTGGATGCTTTTCGCCCAATGGTCCTTTCAGCAACTCCCCATGCACCACAAGATCATGATAACTCCAACTTGCAAAAGTCATCTGTCCTGGTGGATATTGTCCTATCAAGTCCATCAAGGCAGACCCTTTGTTCCTCCTCCCCCGGTCACTATGGTGACATCGGACGCCTCCCTGATCGGGTGGGGGGGGGGCATTTTCAAGGCAGGATGGTCCATGGCACTTGGCAACCTTTCGAACGCCACCTGCACATAAATGTCCTAGAGATGAGAGCAGTGCTTTTAATGTTGCAAGCCCTCCATGACTCTCTTCCCCTAGGAACTATTGCAATCCAAACGGACAATATGTCCGTAGTGTGGTATATCAACAAGCAAGGCAGAACCAAGTCCTATCCCCTGTGTCGAGAGGCTCTCAGACTTTGGCAATGGGCGATCTCTTCTCAGTGGTTTCTGATAGCAACGCATATCCCTGGGAAGTCCAACATCATAGCGGACAGGTTGAGCAGAGCTATACTCATGCCACACGAGTGGTCTCTCAAACAATCGGTAGCGGAAGAGATTTTTCAGAAGTGGGGCCTTCCTTGCTGCGATCTTTTTGCTACACCCCAAAACAGCAAATGCCCCGACTTCTTCACCCTCTTCCCCCTTCCAGGCTATCCTTTCAGAGAAGCTCTAGTCCAAGATTGGCCTCGGGGACTTCTCTATGCCTTTCCACCCTTTCCTCTAATCCCACAAGTAATTCAGAAAGCAACTGCCTTGAGAGCCAAGTTGATT
Source organism: Protopterus annectens (assembly GCF_019279795.1). Taxonomy (NCBI): domain Eukaryota; kingdom Metazoa; phylum Chordata; order Ceratodontiformes; family Protopteridae; genus Protopterus; species Protopterus annectens. The sequence continues at coordinate 1,156,804,144 of NC_056733.1, forward strand.
CTCATTGTCCCTTATTGGCCTCGACAGATATGGTTTCCATTCCTACATCATTATCTTTTGGTACAGCCTTGGCATCTGGACCCAGCTCCATATCTGCTAACCCATCAGTCGGGGCAGCTGCACCAATCCCTACATTCTCTCAACCTCACTGCTTGGTTGCTCCACTTCTGTACTTAGCCAGGCTACCTATGATTTCTAAACCCGTCCGGGATATCATACTAGCTTCCCTTAAATCTTCCACCAGAAGGATTTACACTAGTAAATTGAAACGTTTCTCCTTCTGGGCGAAGGCAAGGAATATAGATTCCTTTACTGCCCCAATTCATTCGGTCTTAGACTTCATAGCCAAAATTTTTCATTCAGGGTCTTCTGCCTCTACTGTAAAGGTTCAGTTGGCAGCCATATCAAATTTTCATACAGGCTTATCGGACCACAATATCATGTCCAATAATCTTTACAAAGCTTTCCTTAAAGGTATATATTTACTTAAGCCTCCGATAAAAGACCCTCCACCTCAGTGGGATCTTAATTTAGTCTTAACATCCTTTATTCTCCCCCCCTTTGAACCTGCGGTCTCCTGTTCATTGAAATTTCATTCCTGGAAAACACTCTTTCTAGTCGCCATTAGAAGAGTATCAGAGCTTCACGCCCTCTGCATTCGTCCTCCCTACTTAATCTTCCATAAAGACAGAGTTTCTCTAAGGACTAATCCATCCTTTTTACCCAAGGTGGCTTTGCAGACAAATTTAAATCAATCAATTGATCTACCAGTTTTTTCCCAAACTATACTAATAGAGCGGAGCAAAAGCTACATTATCTAGATGTTCACCGCCAGCTCCGATACTATTTGGATAGAACCAAACAAATAAGGAAGTCTGATCAACTGTTTTTATCATACGCAGAAAATAAGAAAGGCCTTCCTGTTTCCAAGGTAACCCTATCTAGGTGGCTGACTTCTGTGATTACATCTATTTATCAACTTAGAGGCAGGGAATTATCTTCTAAGCCAAAAGCCCATTCAACTAGAGCACTAGCTACATCTACAGCTTTTCAAGCTAGACTACCAATAGACACTATCTGTGCGGCAGCCACATGGGCCTCTCCTCATACCTTTGTTTCACATTACAAATTGGACATGGCCTCCAGGGACAGAGCAACATTTGGTTCCACCATTCTTAAGAGTCTGTTCCAATGAGCCACCCAGGATGAAGGTGCTAGGGACACGGTCCCATCCAGCAAGAATGAAGGCGAGATTGACAACTTAACATTGAGAAGTTATGTACCTACCATAACGTTCCATGTTAGTTGTCTTCTCTCGCCTTCTTTCTTGCGTCCCACCCACCATCCCCCTAGCCTGGACAGACCGAAAAGATCTTCCTTTCCTTGTAGGGTCCTTTTATTCCCTTGTTCACTATCTAGGTGTCCTAGGATATGTATAGTGCAGATAATTATCTTTGGGGGGGTTTTATCCCTCTTTCTCCTCCTTCCAGTTGGAGGATTTTGTTTTATTGGCCTATGCTAGGTTTTTCAGCTTCCAAACGAGATCTGGGGAGTTATCGCCTAGCATCATGGGATATAGGGTTGCCTCGAGCCGGTAAAATAAGTTCTTGAGCTTTAGTAAGTGGCCGAGTAGGAGCCGAGGATCGGCTCTGAACCCCATCCAGCAAGAAAGAAGGCGAAAGAAGGCAACTAACATGGAACGTTATGGTAGGTACATAACTTCTCATTTAAGTTCGCTACTTCTACTGCTATTTTCTGATCTGATTAATATACAGTGATTAACTAGAGATATATGGACTGAAAATCTTCCACATAGAGAAGTTTCTTACACTGTTTTGTTTTTGGACCCACTATACTTATTTAGTGGGTTGTTTGAGACTTCGAGGATACTATGGAGATTATAAAAACTGAAGATATTAACAAACCAATTAACCAAAGGGAGGATGAGCAGCCAAGTTCACTCGGTGAAACACTACTTTATTAAAATAAAAAGACAGTAGTTAAGCGCTTTCATCCCTTTCTTAGGGACTTAATTAGTGTTTATTGCTGGTTGTATTTGAATGCTGGGAAAATGTGATGATATTGTTCTGAAGAAGTCCCTAAGAAAGGGATACCATGGAGATTACTGTTTTTTTTTTTTTTTTTTTTGGATTCAGAAATTCAAGGATATAACTGGTATGGTAGTTAGGAAAAGCTGGCTCTATTTGCAGATGATATTATTTTATAAATGGCAAAACCAGAAAGGGACATTACAGTGTTATGGAGCATTTTTAAACAGTTTCAAATCTTCTCAAGATACAAAATGAATGAATAGCGATAAATTATGTACCCACACACAAATTGGTCCAACAATACCTATATTTATGGGGACATGATAAAATTAAGTATTTAGGAGTATGGGTTAGAAATGGCTCTGTTGTGGCAGCTAAGGATATGTGGGAAGAGACTAAACAGAAGATAATACAAAAATTGAGAAACTGGAAGTTTTGTTATATGAATATGTGCACTAAGATACAAGCCATTAAAATGTTTTTAGTCCATTTTGTCTTATACATAGGTCAGGCATACTTTTACTAACCAGTGGAGAAGTTCTGGATAGCAATTAAAAAATAGTTGAAGGCTTTTTTCTGGGAAGGGAAGACAGCAAGGGTCAAGTGGTATAAGCTGATTCTACCAATAGAACAAGGTGGACTAGGATTACTTTATTTGAGGGGGTATTTTAGAGCAGCACAGTTAAGGCTCTTATACATAGCACAAACAGAAAACTATAATTCAAAGTGAAAAGGAATGAAGCCGACACAGGGAGGAAGCTTAAGAAATAAGGAGAGATTGGGATTTTGAATGCAGACTCTTAAGGAGAACAACCAAAATCATACAGAGTATTATATTCATAAAATAGCAGGGAATATTCTAAGAACCAAACCAGCACAAGAATGGAGAAAACAGATTTTGCCGTTAGGGCTGACTGTGGTCAGGGATACAGATAATAGGCAAGAGAGGACTTGAATTTATTGGAGAAAACTGGCAAAGGAACCAAGGTATTGGGAGCAAATAACTAGAAAGGGGAAAGTAATGGAATGGGAACAGGCCAAAAATGTATTTGGACTGCAGGTTAGAGACTGCTTTCCCTGTCAAGGATTGGTATCAGAGTATAGGCAAAAAGAAAGAAATAGGGGGCTCCTAAATGAAAGACCAGCACTGGTAGAGTTTTTAATAGAATCTAGAACAGAAGCTGCTGTTAAAAAAGGAATAATTAGTAAAGCACATAAAATAAGAATCAATTAGAGGAGCTTACAAAGGATTGGGAAGAGAGACTGGATAAGCAATTCACAAAGAGGCAATGGGGGATATAAGTATATCTCCCAAATATGCAACAAAGTCTAGAAGATTTAGGATCTTTGCCTGGAAGTGTTTACATAGGTATTTTTATACCCCAAGTAGACTCCAAAGAATTTTTCCTCAGGTGGATAGCAAATGTTGGAGGTGTGATGGGCAGGAAAGAGGTAGCTGGGAACATGTTTTTTGGAAGTGTGATGAGCTGGCAGACTTTTGGGATTCCCTGCAGACTGCTCTGATGGAGATGCTGGGTAAGCAAATTTTACTGGCTGGGGAGATGATTTTTTTGAGTTACGCTGCAGAATCGGAATTGCCTAGGCAGAGTAAAGCCTTGCTGAGTCTAATTATGGTGGCTGCCAAAAACATTAATTACTAGAAAATGGAAATCAAAGTCTAGACCAAATTTACTAGAAGTAGTGAATATAGTAACAGAGATAAAACAACTGGAAATGGGATCTTTAGAAAAGGAAAGGAGCAAACTACATAGGAAAAATGGGAATCGTGGGAATAAAATATGCAGAGCAGGAACAAGGTTTAAGAGGCAGGATTTGAATGAGTTATATAATGCTTAACTGACAATGACTGGATGGTTTATACGTGATGCATAATGTTTATAAATACAGTTGTTTTAATGGTGTCTGTGATGTAAGCTGTTTACAACTAAAGTGATTTCATTTTGTATGTTTTTCATTTATATAAATGTAAGATTGCCTTTGTCATATGTGTAAATTTAATAAAGATCTTTGGAAAAAAATACCTCTGCAAACACGTCCAAGCAAAAATCTTAACCCTTCTGGACTTTTTTGCATACTTGGGAGCCATTCATAAGTCGTCCCATTGTTTCCTTGCAAATTGCTTTTCTAGTCTCGCTGTCTTCCAAATCTTTTCTAACCTCATCTGATTGATTATTATACTTATTATGTAATATCGTATATGCAGTATATAATAATTCTTTTTTAAGAGCAGCATGTGAGAGTGTTCAATCTCGCTGTTTGTTCTTACACACGGGTTCGGAGCTGATCCTCGGCTCCGAGTCGGCCGCATAGCAAAGCTCTGCATCTAAGAGAAGCTTGAGACCAGGCTATATCCCACAATCCTCCCTGCCATTACTCAGATCTAGTTTGCCGCTGCAACAGGTCACCGCTACAGACAGCTCGGACCAGAGAATTGTAGTTTAACAGATAAGATAGTCTTTTTTTCTTCTTTTTATTCTTAAAAAGTTATTATTCTCATATAGTTTTTTTGTGGATATTTATTTTTATATACTATAGTGTGTTTGTGTGTAGTTTATAGTTAGGTTTTTCTATAGGTTTCCCTTTGGGGCCTACCCCTTTCTAACTGTAAATTCCTCTTAATTTAAACTATCACTTCTTTAAGTTATGTCTGAGAAAGTAAAGAGTGGTTTCAAAAGGTGTCAGTGTGGACAGAAAATGTCCATCACTGACAACCACACTCCTCTCGTCTACTGTCTTGGCCCTCTCCACTTGCAAGAGGATTGCTCCATTTGCCATTCCTTCAGTGGGAGGGTCATGACAGATAGGCAGGAAACTATTGATATGGGGGCTTCTTAAGCCTGCTTTCCAGAAGCCCTGGACAAGTCTGACCAGACTTCTAAGTCTTCGAAGGGGTCGAAGATGTCGGAGCCCATGTCATCGGCTCCGAGTACATCTTCCAGAGTTCGTTCACCGGTTCCACAGACTTCGGGGCTGAGCGTCGAACATTTATCTCTCACTGAGCCCCAGGTCTTGGAACCGGTGTCGGAACTACCGCCACCGTCAATTCTTCGGTCGGTGCCATCTTCGGCCCCTTCGACCCGTTCTTCCAGACCATTATCTGATACTGATGTGGATCGCGTCGTGCAGAAACTTATGGAGAACACGGCCCTTTCCAAATGGATTGCAGTTTCCTCCCAGTTGGTGTCGAAACTAGAAGGCCTTCCTTTATCTCCAACAGGTCCTCCGAGACCTATCCAGTCTTCGGAGCCGGAAGAGGATGAGCCGATGACAGTGGAGCCATCGGTGCCGAAACCGTCCATTGCACGATCGACACCACTTACCACAACTGCATCGGAACCGATAGGTGAGTCGCGGAGTCGACGATCTCTCCTTGGTTCCGGGACCGAGAGTCGTACCGACCTTTCGGTTCCGACTCTCCCTCTCGGGGCCTCGGCGCAGATCGGCTCGGCTCCGTCCTCGGGGTTGAGACCCATGGGCCCCGTGTCTCAGATTCTTCCATGTTCTTCGGAACCGGGAGAGTCCTCGGCCTGAGGTTCAGGGGTTTTTGACCTCATGAGGAAGGTTTTGTCTACACAGACAACCATTACATCGGACGCATCTTCTCCCTCCCTTAAGGAGCCACTCTCTGTTTCTGTTCCCACGACACATCCAAAGCGTGGAGCACCATTGTCTCAGCCATCCCTAGAGGATGCCCCCTGTTCCTCTGAGGCCTCACCGGAATCCCCCTCCGATGAGGTCCCGAGGAAAAGATTGTGCAAGAGGAGGCACTTAGACTCCCCACAGGAATCTCTAACTTCTGACACTGACTTGGATGAGTCAGAGGGGTCCCCAAAATCACCCTCCGAGGATGTCTCATTTGCGGACATCTTGGAGATATTAAAACAGAGGGGTGATTGGCAGTCCCTAGCCCCCACTGAGGACGAGTCGGTGTTGCTGAAGGCATTTGGTGCTCAACCTTCTACCTCTTGGGTTACTCCACCCTTCGATGAGTTAATGGATTTAATTGCTCGAAGGGCGTGGGAGGCACCAGACACAGTGGAACCGGTCCCTCGAAAGCCAAGTAAATTTATTACTGCCCCCCAGGACAAGACCTATCTCACAAAAGGAGTCCCCGTTGACGCTATGGTGGTGGCAGCAGCCACAAAAAAGGAGATGTCGGAGTCTTCCTCTTCTGTTCATCCTCCTAATAAGGATTCTAGGACTATGGACAGATACAGGAAGCGCGTTTTTAGTTCAGCGACTTTTTCCATGCGTTCGCTAAACTGTTTGACACATTTTACACGACTACAGAGGGATCTCATCAAGGAGTTGAGAGATACCCTCCAGGGTAACACAGATGCTGCTGTTTCAGATAAGGTGACAGCACAGCTTAACACCCTTACCTCCGTAGTGAACACGTCCATGAGGCTCATCTCGTATGCGGCTGAAGGGTCGAGTAGAGCCGCAGCTTCAGCGATTGCTCTACGAAGACAATCTTGGATGCGGCTGTGCTCTTTTGCGGAAGCCTTCAAGTTTTCTTTCACCAATGCCCCCTTTGATGGTGCCACTCTTTTTGGGCCCAAAGTGAAAGAGACATTAACTCGGTGTGAGCAGGAAGGAAAGACTCTGTCTGCTGTCGGAGTCCGTTTTTCCGTTCCATCCAGACCGTACCCCAAAGAGCAACGAGGCGGAAAAATGTGGTTCCATAGAACTCAGGGATCTTTCCAGGCCACACATAGTGAACCCCCCCCAGAAGCAGAGGGGGGGGCAGACATGGAAGATGCCTCCCCGGCGGCAGAGGGGGTCCGCAGAACCAAGGCGACAGGGATACTATCCCTGGTAAGCCTTTCCAGCACTCCTGAATGGAGGCCCAACTGTCCTGCTCTGGAGGCAGTCAGGGGTCGCTTGGCTTTATACCCACAGGCCTGGCAAGCTCTCACCTCAGACTCCTGGGTAAAAAGCATTGTAACCAGAGGATACAAAATACCCCTTATGTCAACTCCACCCCAACAAAGAAGGTCTCCAGATGTGCCACCCCGTCTGCAAGGCCAAGCAGCAATAGAAATTTCAAAGCTGCTCAAAAAAAAGAGTCATTCAGCCAGTCCCGGTGGACCAAAAAGGATCCGGAACTTACTCAAGGTTCTTTTTAGTTCTGAAAAAGACAGGGGACTGGAGACCCATTTTGGATCTCAGCAATCTCAATACCTTCGTGAAGAAGGAAAAGTTCCGGATGGTCACGCTTCAATCGATCCTTCCATTTTTACAGAAGGACGACTGGATGTGCTCGATAGATCTCAAGGACGCGTACTACCACATCAAGATGGCCAGACCTTCCAGAGATCACCTGCGCTTCCGGCTGGGAGTCAGTCATTTTCAATTTCGAGCCCTGCCCTTTGGGCTCACCTCAGCCCCCAGGGTATTCACCAAATGCATGGCAGTGGTAGCATCTCACTTGAGATGTCTAGGATTCCGGGTGTTTCCCTATCTGGACGGCTGGCTCCTCACTGCCACCACCGAGCGTCTCCTCATACAAGCAAGAAACTATACAGTCAACCTTTGTTCCCACCTAGGGATTTCCATAAACTTCAAAAAATCTGCCTTATTGCCCTCACAGCATATTTCATTTATCGGAGCCGACCTAGATACGCGTTTAACATTAGTAAAGCTCCCTCAAGTAAGGGCTTCATCCCTCAAGGAACAGGTTCTTCTTCTGCTGCAATGCAGGAAAGCCCCGGCCAAATTGGTGTTGAAAGTTTTGTGACTCATGGCAGCGTCCCTGATTGCGATTCCCATGGGAAGGCTGCACATGAGGCTCCTCCAATGGCTGCTGTTCACGCAGTGTCGTTCCAACAGTTACCCCTGAAGTACGAGATCCTGATAACAGATTCTTGCAAACGAGACCTCTCATGGTGGGTGTCCAGCCAGGATCTCACTATGGGTCGTCCATTTGTTCTACCAAATCCGACAGCCACTATAACCACGGACGCTTCCCTGATAGGGTGGGGGGGACTTTTTCAGGGAAGAACAGTCCAAGGGGAATGGTCCACCATCGAGTACAACCTGCACATAAATGTTCTGGAAATGAGGGCGGTGTTCCTGGCGTTGCAACACTTTCAAACCCTCCTACCTCTAGGGACAATAGCAGTTCAGACAGACAACATGTCTGTAGTCTGGTACATAAACAAACAAGGGGGAACCAGATCTTACCCATTATGCAGAGAGGCCATGAGAATTTAGCAATGGGCAAAGTCCACGGGTCGCTTTCTGATAGCAACGCACATCCCTGGGTCATCCAACGTCATTGCGGACAGGTTGAGCAGAGCCATCCTGTTACCTCACGAGTGGTCCCTCAAACTACAAGTGACGGAAAGAATTTTCCGCAAATGGGGCCAGCCTTGCTGCGATCTATTCGCCTCCCCGATGAATACCAAATGCAGAAGCTATTTTGCCCTTCTACCCCCTCCAGGGGATGTCCCCAGGGACGCACTGATATACGATTGGCCCCCGGGTCTCCTATATGCGTTCCACCTATCCCTTTGATTCCCAGATTTCTCCAGAAAGCCATGAATCTGGAAAGGACAATTATACTCATAGCCCCATTCTGGCCTCGACAGATATGGTTCCCCTTTCTTCGAGCCCATCAAACAGAGGAACCTTGGATCCTGGACCCAGTACCAGATCTACTGACACATTCTTCGGGAGTTCCTCACCCATCTCTTCTATCCCTCAAACTAGCAGCTTGGCTGCTCCACTTCCCCGCCTAGCCAGGTCTGATCTTCTTTCTCCGGCAGTGCAGCGCATTTTGGTTACCTCTCATAAGGCTTCCACCACAAGACTTTACAACAGTAAATGGAAGCGCTTTGTGTACTGGGCATCTAATTAACACTTGGACCCCTTGGTTGCTCCTTTACATAAAATTCTAGAATTTCTCTCCATCCTTTTCCATGAAGGGGCCTCTACTTCCACATTAAGAGTGCAGTTGGCTGCCATATCCAACTTCCATGTTGGTGAGGACGGTTCTTCTATTATGTCCCACAGGCTTTGTAAAGCTTTTATGAAAGGTTCCTTCCATCTTCGACCTCCCGTCAGAGACCCTTTATTCCCATGGAATTTAAATTTGTTGTTGTCACAACTAATGTTACCACCTTTTGAACCAGCCTCTTCTTGCCCCCTGAAATTTCTGTCATGGAAGACTCTTTTTCTTGTAGCGGTTACTTCAACTCAGAGAGTTTCAGAGCTGCAAGCACTGTCTATTAAACCGCCTTACTTAAATTTTCACCCAGATAGTTTCTTTACGAACAAATCCGTCCTTCCTTCCTAAGGTATGTTCTGTCATAAATATTAATCAGTCCATTGAACTCCTTACTTTCTTCATGAACCATACCAGCAAGTTGGAATATATGTTGCACAAGTTAGATGTCCACAGGCAACTCAGATTTTATTTAGACAGGACTAAAGACTACAGAAAAACAGATCAACTTTTTGTTGCGTTTGCAGACAATGTAAGGGCATGGCAGTTACAAAGCGTACGCTTTCTAAATGGCTTACTGATTGTATAGCCTTTGTGTATTCTAAGTCAAATCAGGCCTTACCCACCAAACCAAAAGGCCATTCTACTAGGTCCGTCTCCACTTCCTTGGCTCATGCAGCTCGCCTGCCTTTGGACACGATTTGTGCAGCAGCCACGTGGTCTAAACCACATACTTTCATCACTCATTATAGGGTTGACAAAGCCTCCAAAGACAGGGCATCCTTTGGTTCCACTGTGCTCAGGAACGTTCTTCCATGAGTCACTCAGGGTGACGGAGCTAGGGATGCTACCCGTGTGTAAGAACAAACGGCGAGATTGAACACTCTCACATAAAGAAGTTATGTTCTTACCATAACGTTCCATGTGGAGTGTTCATCTCGCCTTTGTTCTTACATTCCCCCCCTTCCCTCCCTCACGGTTTGGAAGAATGAGTAGGACTAGATTCTGGTCCACATGTCTTATTTTCCGGGTATGTTTTGTTACCCCTAGTTGGTTGTCAGTGAGATGGTGTCTCTAAATTTTTTTTTTGTGGCAGTATGTAGCCTTAGCATCTCAGGGTTATTGATTTTTTCTGGTTTGCTTGCAAACTAGATCTGAGTAATGGCAGGGAGGATTGTGGGATATAGCCTGGTCTCGAGCTTCTCTTAGATGCAGAGCTTTGCTATGCGGCCGACTCGGAGCCGAGGATCGGCTCCGAACCCGTGTGTAAGAACAAAGGCGAGATGAACACTCCACATGGAACGTTATTATAAGAACATAACTTCTTTTTCTGTTCTAGTTTTGACTACAGGCTCTAAAAGAGCAGGTCTTTCACTTATGACTCCCCTATCCCTTTCTTTTTATCTTTATTCTGATATCAGTTCCTGGTAGGGAAAGCAGTCTCTAACCTGCAGTCCAAATGTCTTGTCTTCAACCCACACTATTATCTTACGTTCTCTAGTTAATTGTTCCGAATACTTTGGTTCATTTGTCATTTTTCTCAAGTGAATTCCAGCCCCTCTTGTCTATTTTCTATACCCCTACTTCCAGCCATCCCTATTGGCAAAAACTCCTTCCTTCATTTCCATATTGATTTAACGCATAGAATAATTTCTGTAATTTTATGAATACAATATTCTGTACAGTTGTTGTTTTTTCCTCAAGGATCTGCATCCAAAATTGCACTCTCTGCCTATTTCTTGAATTCCCCTACTGCTTCGTTATCATCTCTTTCCACACCGAATTATAACCTTCTGCTTGTGTCACATATATGAGTCTTAACTGTGTAGCTCTAAAATATCCTTTCAAATAAGGTAATCCTAAATCAACATGTTCTAATGGGAGGTCAGTTTATCCCACGTAACTCTTGCCCTCTTCCCCTCCCAGATACTTTTTTCAGCACTTTATTAATTATTGTCCACATATTTTACTTTAGTTGATAAAAACTTGCCCGACTTGTATAAAAAACTAAAAGGATTAAAGCATTTTCACTGCTTGTATATTACTATCCAGATCTATAAACAAGAACTTCTACTTTCTCAGTTTTTCGATTATCTTTTTTAGTCTCTTGCCACATATCCTTAGCTGCCATAACAGAAACCCTGTTAAGCCATACTCCTAAATACTTCATCTTATTCTGTCTCCATAAATATGTGTATTGCTGAACTTATTCAAGTGTGGGCACATAATGTATGGAGTATAAACTTTGTTTTATATTCATTAATTGCATATCTGGAAAAGACATAAAACTGTCTCAAAATGTTCTACAAAACTGAGATACCCTTTTCTGGATTTATCAAGTGCAAAATAATATCATCTGCAGATAAAGCCAGCTTGTCTTGATTACCATACCAGTTATATACTTGAATTTCTGATTCCCTTATTTTCTTTGCCAATGGATCTAAATGTAAAGCAAAGAACAAAGGGGAAAGAGGACAACCCTGCCTAGTTCCTCTGTTCAAACACAACTTATCGGAGAGGAGCCCTCCCACTTTAATTTGTGCCTCCAAACCTTCACATATCCCACTAATTAAGCGTATTCTTGTATCAAGTAATGCAACTGCTTCCATTGCCCTACTTATAAAATTCCAGCTTACTCTGCTGAATGCTTCTTCTGCATCATGATCCAACAACAGGAGCAGTATTTTCTTACATTCTGCATCTTTCTGGATCATCATGTTCTCTTAATGTAGTCAAATGTTTGCCACAAAACTGAATTCAACCATATCTATCAATTTTGGTACTACCTTTGCCATTCTTTTAGCTCGTATAGACATAAACTTTTTAAAATCATGGTTTAACACTAAAGTGAGTCTATATGAAGCTGGGTTTAATAGGTCTTTACCCTCTTTGGATGGTAATACAGGTACCACAGCTTTCTTCCAAGATGCTGGTGATTTCCTTCCTTTTAAATGCTGTTTAACAAAATGTTCCAGATCTTTATCACTTTCTTCCCTCTTATCTTCCACAAGAATACCATCTGTTACTGGAGACTTCTCTGCAGACTGATTATACATCACAATTTTCATCACTGATGGCACGGTGGTGCAGTGGTAGCATTGTTGCCGAACCTGTAAGAAGTTCTCTGGTTCGATTCTCGGCTGGAGTGCCTTCTGTCTGGAGTCTGCATGTCCTCCCTGCATTTATGTGGGTTTCTTCTAGGTGCTCTGGTTTCCTCCTATGTTACAAAGACATGCATCTGGAGCGTTTTTCGCCGGGCCTCCACTGAAAATTGGCTTCATTCCAAGTCAGACTTTCCCGGTTAACAAATGATAAATAAAATAAATAAAAATCATATCCTCCTATCTTTACTGTTATTGTTTAGTGGTATAATTAAGTCTCCCATAAATATTTCCATTTGTGCTGTTTCTTATTTCCGCATACCTCTGCTTTACTCAAATTTACATAAAATGTCTGGAAAATCTCTAATACCTTTATAGTATTTCTGGTTATTTGTCTTGTCATCGGCATCCTAACTTTGGTGACAACCCTTTCTACTTTATGTTGACTAAGTTGTTGTGCTATAAGATTTTGTGCTTTGGGGTTGTTATCACGATAGTTGCTTAACAGGCATATTTGTAAACTTGTAAGTATCATCTAAATACTCTCCTATTTTCTTGTTAGTATTCTGTAGTTGATCTTCTTGTTATCTGTTTTCCTTATTCTGCAATACTTTAACCTTTGCCAGAACCTCTAAATAATTCATATTACTTAATATTACTTCTTAACAATATCTCTCCTTTATTTTTACTCTAGATTTTACACTCCATTTTCATTTTATCCCACTCACTAGCTATCTCTTCTAAAGAAATTTCCATCTCCCCTAATAACTGTCAAATTATGTCTAATACCAATACCTTAAATGATATTTTAATAGGTAGATGGGAAAGCACCAGCATCTCATTTTTACTTCATTACCCTGCATTTGTATCTTAGTTGTTATCAGTATATGATCCAAAATAGTTATTGGATGTGTCAAAGCTTTCAATTCCTGTGAGAAATTATATCCAGTTAGGTTCAGTTATTGTACCTTGGGAGAATAATATGTAAATTCTGTCTTCTGAGTTCCTATTACTGAATTCACACCTTCCTTATGAAATATTTTCATAAATGTCTTAAGAAATCTATCGTCTTTTGTTATATTTTCCCTGTGTCCCATTGATATAGCCTCACTATTGAAAATCAAGTTCCAGTCCACACCTATAAGTAATATTCCCTTCTAAAAGCTGATTATTTCACGCAACGTTTTCTTAAGCTCCATGATAGCAGTTTTTCATGGAATATAACTACTTGCCAGTATATTCTCCCTTGCCACTTGCACTGTACTGCCACAAATCTACCATTATTGTCTTTTTCTTCTTCTATCACTATTGGAGCCCTATTGCAATCAGTATTATTACTCCTCATGTCCTTTGTCCTTGATATTCTGCTGAATATCCATCCTGAAATCATTGCTATTTGTGCTCTACATTTCTTAATATAATTCAGCACTATTTCATTCTTTGTATATACAGGTAAGATCACTTACATTTCAAGATAATATGGATAGATTAGCCATTGTGATAAAAAGCTATTGTTTCCACCTATTGTACATGACATTTTTTGAATGTGTATTTCCAATATTTGTCTTACATGCACATATTAATGTTTGGCAGACTGATCTTTTATACATTTATTTCTTCTTATCTACATTTGAGCCTATGCCACATTTTCAAGACTTTTTGCTTTAATAAAAGCCCTTAAACAAATAAAACGAAATAAATTGTCAGAACACCCAATCTCATTTTAGCTTAGAACAGATAGGAAAAATTGCTCCAAATTGACAGCTGCCCAGACAGGCATTACCTAATCTAAAATGAAGGTTACTCATGCAAAAAGCACATAATTAAATTCATTAATGTATTCAGGGTGCTGGAGAGGCCACTATCTCTTATTCACTTCCCATAATTTCAAACTCTATTATTCACTGAACTGCTTGCCATTGTACCTTTAAAGTTTTGCATTTCCCTCAACATGGAATGCTCAGAACCCTCAAGATTAATTAAGATTAATTGCCTGCACCTACAGACAGCTTGCCTTCATGTAAATGTAGTCAGCAATGGGAAAAAACAGCTAACAACTTTGCAGATGCATGAAAGAATCTTTGTGAATTTCATTCAGTACTTAATATAAAGAATCCCTCCAGTCACCTGCCTTCAGCTGCAGACTTCTTTTCTCTAACTGAGAGCATTTGCTAATGGAAAAATAAGCTAATGTCTTTGCAGATACAAGAAACTTAGCATTTCTGTGGTTTTCATCATTTTGTCTTCTTTTGCGTGCCTATTTGCTTATAAAAACAGTTGTTTATAGTATAAGCTAAGGATATTAATGCAGACATTCATCTTTGTAAAAACAAGGGACATTATCTTAATTCTTCATACAATAAAATCAGTACACGTTTACACCTCACCCCAGCAGCTCAAAATCACAGTATTATATTCAGTTAAACTTACTTTTGCCAGCTTTTTCTCTTGTTAAACTGTAAAGCTGTACTTCTTACATCTAAAAAAAAGCTTGTTTACTTGAACATCTTTAACACATACAACAGTCAATGAAAAGAGCCCCCACATTTAAAATACTTCTGACTGCACACTATACAAACCTACTTTACAATATAACATGCAGTATATCATGAAATGTTATACAAATGCTAATAAGAGCAAAATCATTTTACTCAGTTACTTTTTTCCTTTAGTGTCCTACTAAATATCAATGACATAAAGACGGATATGTGCTTTACAGTCCACCCATAAGTTTAACAAAGTCAACAGAATTCCAGTCATTTTCAGCCACTTTTCCTTTCAAATCATTATTGCACAAATGTAGTTGATATTTTTATAGTCTGCTATTTATTCACTAATTTCACTGTTGGTGGTCTTCCACCTGATCATCTCCATCTCCTAACACAGACTTGTTCAAGTCCAAGGTACTTCTGATTCCTCTAGTCAACTCCTGTGCCTTTTTCTATCTGTCAAGCATTTTACTGTGGAACATTTCAAAAAATTTTTACTAGCAAAGCCTCCTTATAAGCTTTATTATCACAAGAATGAGAAGCAGAGTCTCCTTCTGCTTGCAGGCTCACTTTTTGTTGGCTAAGCTTTTTTATTTCCTCCATAGCCTGTTCTGCATTACAAATGTATTTACCCTCACTATATAATACCATTTTTATCTTAGCAGCATGTCTGCTAGATGCAGGAAGTGAAAGGAGACAGTGCAAAACACAAAAAGTCTTGTATTGGTTCCATCTTAACTAATAGTGTCAAAGCAATTATTCAAATGCATACCTACTGGTGCAGAAAGTTTAGCCCTGATGCTAGTAGTATCAACCCAAGTTGAAGTAGAAACCTGCTAGGAAGCCCCAAGATCAGTTTTTAGAGGGGATCTGAAAGGGTGATTATGAACTCACCTTTTGAAGTGTGAAGGGTACGGGACGTATACTCCACAGGATCTTACTGTGGTGAAGGGCAATGGCTATTTATATATGAAAACACAGTCCAGGCAAAACAGCATACACATCAGCTTGCACAGAGTAGGGTGTAAATTTGCAGCAGAACTTACATGTTCTGGTCATCCTTAACCAGGCAAAAATATACTACTTTAAATTCATGTCCTGTTTGTGGGTAGACTTTATAGCCAAGTTTACAAATTTTTTGGATTGAGTTTACTACCCATCTTATTTCCTATTTTGGAACAAAGATCTCATGTGGCTTTAGTTTACATGATAGAAATAACATCAGATACTCAACATTAGATTGGTGTTGTAATAATCTAGGTTATTTGGGCCTACCCAGGATATGACTACCTCCCAGCTTTGAAAGCTTCAGGCACCTTCCATGTGCCCTAACTGTCAGATGCTCAAGCAGAGCCATATAAAAATTCAGTTTGGGTGCCAAAAGCTTCAGAGCTTTCTTGCCGCCAAAGTACACTCCTTCTGTGGGCTTAATGGAACTGATGGCTGGCTAGTAATCTGTCAAGGCTGGACAGATAAGTACCCTTCTGGGGAAAACCTTCTACTTCTTCTTTTTCCGAGGAAAAAAAAATGTTTTTTTTTTCCTTGAAAAAATATATTATACACAAGCATTTTTATGGACTGTCATGAATTGTAGGGAAGTTTTTCCCAGTGTATGCTCGAGGGACGCAACTATGTAAAAGCCTGATTTTTCTTATAAGATACTACATTTTCATGCACAGTTACAGTGTTTAGGAAAGATGTTGCACTTTTTGGGACTGCCATTTACTTTTTTTACCTCAGAATCTTTATTTTTCTATTAGGAGTTTTACAGAATCTCAAAGACTCTGCTTCCCCACTTTCAGGATTCTTTTTTGTCTGGACTATGGAGCTATGGACTGTCTGGGCTATGGAGCAGTTACCAGTCTCCTTGGTTCTTCCTTCCCCTGCCTGCAAGAAGAAGAAGAAGTAGAAGAAGATTGCTATGGAGTCTTTGGGTATTAGTCCAGCTACCTCACTTCCTCAGCCACCAATGGGGTAACTCTGTTGTGCCTGGACTTGGTAACTCAGGTGGCTCATTGATGCATCTTGGTCCCTGTGGTGTAGCTCATTGGAAGGCCACTAAGGACCAGGAGTTAGGCATTTCCTCTATGATTGTAGGATTTTCCTCACTAGGAAAGGGAGAACCACTCGTGTTGGTCTTGGAGGAAGGAGTGGGTGAGTGTCTATCATATACACAGGTAGGATTCCTGATCCCAAGAACAGTGCCCCTGCCATGAGTCAGTCTTTTTCCAGGGAAACTCCCAGGAAAATAAAGCAAAACATTAAAAATATTACTTCTTCTGTTTCTATTACACTAGACAAGGAATACTTGCTGGGATTTGCTAAGAAAATAATGTATGCTTTTAATGTTTCAAATTCTGTTTCTTGAATTGCTTCAAAAATAAAAAGTTCTTTCTCATTCTGATACTAATTTTCAGTCAGAAGAACAGGGACTGGAGATGGAATGTTTTTCTTCAGAGATTTATCCACAAGCTGAAAGACTGTGATTCAGAGGAAAGTGTTATATATTCCTCTCCAGAAGAGCTATAATTTTCTGAGACCAGAGCTAAAATGAAAGAGGTATTTCAGTGGGAATCAAAGTCCCTATTTCCCAACAAAAATATTACGATTTGTTGCAGATGGATATTCCACAGTCTGCAGCTGTCCCTCCTGTTTTATCAGCTTTACAGAATGTTTTCTTAACATCTTGCAGTTTGCCTAAAAATTCTAATAGGTTATATGAAGTTCTACAGACTCACAAACATGTTTTCTAATCCTAAAGCAGGCCCTACAGTTATTTTTTATCTAAAACTTCTGATACTGAATAGGCTATTAATGCTAACCCCATTCCCTCTGAAAAGGACTGGAACGGTTTTGAGATATCTGGAAAGAAAGTTTATTCTTCTATTACTTTGACTTAATTTTGAGCTTCCAGCCTCACATATTAATATTTCTATTGACTTATTTTAAGAACATGAGAAACTTAACTGTTGACACCCCCCCCTTTTGTTTTAAAAAAGTATTAGTTGCAAAATAGCATTAATTATAACATTGCAATTAAATGTTAACAAATTACACAACTTATTTCCAAATAAAACCTTAACCAATTATAAACATTTAACTATGTTGCAACTTATTGCCAAAATAAAACCTTACATAATTATAAACATTTAACTATATATATTATTTACAATGGATACACATATCAATATGTTGCAATTATATACTGTTTGCTGATTTCTTAAAGCATCATGTTCAAAATGGTTAGAAATATGAAAGTGAATAAGTCATACATTCATTTAATAGATGGATCTGTAGTTTCTAAGAATTGTAGAACTTTGGACCAAGGGTTAGAAGTAAGGATCTTTGAAATAGTTTGCTGTTTCTTGATCTCAAGATGATCTTCATGTTGATCACTGCTGCAGTAGCCTAAGTTGTATGGATTATACCCTGCAGAGGATATAACAACTGCTCACTTCCAAAGCTTCAGGACACCTACCACATGTCCAAACCATTAGTCATCCCAATCCTTCAGAGCATTATTGCCAGCAAGTAGTGTTCCTCTGCATGCTCATGAGATTTGACATTGGCTAAAGCTGTTCCATTCCTGGCTGGATATGTTCTCCTCAGGGGGAAAAAACCTTCCACATTACTTTTTGTTGTTTTAAATTTTATTCTGTGAAAACAACTATTTGAAAGCTATGGAAAAGTATTTTCATTGACTATTGTGTTACTGTTATGTAATTTTAAACAAGAGTGGACTTTTTCACTTTTGTGGATTATGGTAAAAATTGTTAAGAGCTGTTTAAAATGCTTTTTCTGTGGAGAAACTGTGCTTATTTTACTTTTTGTTGCTGGGGAAAGTGTTTAAAGCACTTTTTACTGTGATTATTTTGTGGGGAAAATCAAGTTTATTGCAACTTTCCTGTTTTACTGACTATTCCTGCTAAGCTTCCATGGGAAACAAGCATAATTTTCCACTTGACCGTGGAACAAAGTACCAATCCCTTGGTCGTACCTTCTTCCAGCCACAAAAAGAAAAAGTTCACTAAGCAACCTTTGCCACTACAACAGGCTAGTAATTTGCCTCAGCCACAGATGGTGACTCTGCTGTGGCCAAAGCTGATTACTCCAACCACTTGTCTTTTTCCTTGGATCATTCTGGTATTATTAATATAGCCACCATCCAGCAGAGGTTAGCCACATCCTCTGTGGCTGTTGGAGTTCCCTCAGTGGGTAAATTCTTGTCAGTCATGGGAGAAGGGGCATGGGATGTGCCCTTGTTAAGTCAGAATGTTGTGCCCATCCTTGGGGAAGCTGCTGCTGGCAATACTAGCCTGTCAAAAAGAGACAGAAAACTAGATATTAAAATGTTCCTGTCTTAGTTTTTCTGTGCAGGAGTTGTTTATTGGGCTCGGCACAGGGTCTTATACAGGCTACTGATCCTTCTTATAAGGTGGTTTCTGGTAACTGAAAAAGGGATTTATATTTCCCTAAAGAGTTTCAAGACGTTGAATCTGTAGGGGAATGTGAAAGGACAGATGCAGGCTTTTCTCCTCAGGTTTTTGATTTAGACTTTGAGGAGAGGTATCTGAATCTTTCTCTGAGACTATTTTCAAAATGTGGCAATGCTTTCAGTGAGAGAACACTGAGGTTTCTCGGTCAACGAGAAAATACTATGAGTTGTTAAAACTGGAATTTCCAGACCCCCCCATGCTGTCAGCATTGGAGGATGTGTTTGTCATAGCCTGTGGCTTCCCTGACAGCCAACCTGTTGCTCCTAAGAAAGAAAATAAAATGTCTTTCAACACTAATTCCAGAATTGATGCAGCAGCTATAGCTTTAGTTAATTCAGCTGCTGCTAAACATTTTGTTAATTTTAATCCCTAGCCTTCTGACAGGGATGGTAAAGCTATTGCTAGGTTTGGGAAAAGGTGTATGCTTCTGCAGCTTTGATTTTTAGAATTTTGAATTGTCAGGCTCATATGTTAATCTTTATACTGACTAAGTGTGAAAATATGAGGACTGTCTGGCTGTAGTTTTCACTTGTGAGGAAAATCTGATATGTGCGGTTTAGTTTCGTCTGTTTCTCAGGTCACTAATCATTGTTTGAAGTATGTTTTTGACAGTGTAGAAACTGCTTCCAGGTCTGTTGCCACTGGTACAGTGTTGAAGAGGTTTGTGGGCTGCATTCTCAAAAACTCTTAGAGCATGTCAAAAATCAGAATTTGAATTCTCCTTTGATAGAGATTTAGTTTTTGGATCCTCTACTGCAGAGGTTATCAAAAAGTGTGATGAAAAAGGTAAACTGATTCAGGGAATCTCTCAGATTATTCAGTTCTCCTCCTCTAAATTTTCCAATGGATTTTGTGCTCCCTCTTCTAGTTCTGGCAAGAAACAAAATAAACATTCATGAAGAATGCTGGTAAGCAGACATTTAAAAAACAATGGCAGTGAAGTTTCAAAAAGAAAGATAGACTCACCCAGAACAAAGGACAGTCAAATACGGTAGAATGACTTTTAAGGCCACCCCCCAACCTGGTAGACTCTTATCTCTTCCAGTAAGTCTGAATCACCATATGTCTCTCTCTCTCTCTCTGTCTTTGGCAACAGATTGTTTCTGATATATGGGTTCTGAAGCTGATCCAGCAAAGATTAAAATGGCAGTGGGAGTAAATCCCTCCATTTCAGGGGATTCCTCCTCCTCCATCAGACCAAAAACTTCTCTTCCCTCCTGTCCCACATCATATGCTGTCTCACTGGATAACAGAAGCAACTCCTATTTCAAATTTGGGAAACAAATTTTATTCAAAAAAGTTTTTATTGCCACAGAAAGAAAATGCCTGGAGACCAATTCTTGATCTTTCTTTCTTCAAACAGTTTGTGATAGTGCCCAAGTTCAAAATGCTTTTAGTTCACTGTTATCCTTTCTTCCTCATTTGAGTTTTTCAGTAACCTTAGATTTAAAAGACACATATCATCACATTCCCATTCAGCCAGATTTTAGGTGTTTCTTAATTTTTTGTTTGGATCATTATCAGTTCTCTGCCTTACCCTTTGGTGTATACATTGCCCCAAGAGTGTTCGCAAGGTTTCTAGCTCCTGTCTTAGTCTATTGCAAGCTATAGGATATACACAGTTCTTCCATTTTTAGACAATTTCCTTATCTTTGCAGAGTCTTTTTCAAAGTGTCTGGAATATCTTACTTGGGTGAGAGATCTCCTACACAGGCTGGGATCCCAAGAGCACATTCAAAAGGCTTGTTTGACTCCATCACACAGCATTGTGTTTCTGGGATGTCTGCTGGACACCTCAGTACAAAGACATTTTCTTCTGCAGGAAAAAATACCTCTATAGTTAGATCTATTTTGGGGGGTGGGGTTCCACTAAAACATATATCATTTTGAGGGAATACATCAGGATTCTGGCTCTTGTGGCATTTATAATTGTCATACATCTTGCAAGACTCC